>NC_092501.1:133006961-133311939 GCF_047511675.1 Marmota flaviventris | reverse complement strand
CATCCTCAGAATCTGAACTGTCCTCTGAATTCTCTTGTGAACTCTCTTCTGAACTGTCCATTTCTTTTGAATCTGAGTGACCCACCTCAGATAAGGCCATGTCCTTTTGTATAACTTTTCCTAGAGTCCCAACAATATTTCCAACACTGAAATGACCAGGTGGAGCAACTGCCATTTCTTTTCTTGGTTTTTCATTCCCCTGGGCCATCTGGGGGAGAAAGGTCTGAACTTGGTCTAAGGATGGACTCCTCTCTATCCAAACTGTGGAAATAGGTTTGGAGTTGATGAGGAACCTGTCCCACACACCTCCTCAGCCATCACTGTCCACTGTCAGCAGCTCGTTGGACACTGAGACCCCATAAGCAGTCCCAGGTGAAGGATGAACAGCTTGAGTTGGGGCCTGCAGAAGGCTCGCCATGAACCTCCATGCTTCCCCAGCCAGCATCCGAGTGTAACCTTTCTTCTATCATTTGCATCTTAAAAGTCCCCCAGTGGCCCATGCGTCTGAGGCTTGGTCTCCAGCCCATGGCACCATGGGAGGTGGTAGAACTTTAATAGGTTGGGTCTACTGGGAGGTCTTCAGATCATTGGGAGTATGCCCTTGAAGGGGATAAAGCGACCCCAGCCCTTTCCTCTTCCTCTCACTTTCTGGCCATGGAGTAAAAGGCTTTGCTTCACCACATGCTATCTACATAATGTGCTGCAACAGGGCAACCCAGCATGAACCACAATCTCTAAAACTTCAATTCAAGGTAAAATTTCCTCTTTATAAGTTGAATATCTCAGTTACTTGTTACAGTAACAGAAAAGCTGACTGACACACTCTGTTTAGCAACTTTTGCTGTACCCAGAATTATGGATGAAATTTTTTTTTGTTTGCTTAATTTTACATGTCTGTCAACAATTTATCACCAAACTCCCTAACATGATTGAGACTCTTCTACAAAATTAGTTCAAACACATTAAATATTCTATCCACGTAGCTTTCTTCTTGAAGATATCCCTCCTGGAATCCTCCAGTCTCTTGTTGCAACAGTTCTGCTCTCCAACTGCTCAGCAGCTGTGATCACAGGGTGATCTTCCATTTCTAGAATCCCAGAGTCCTCTTTGCTTCCCTAGTTCTTTAACATCCCTGCTTCATGGAAGTATAAACCGCTCTCTTTCTTGGCTTATTCTGTTTAATTTGCTGAAGAAGATGTTCCAGGGAAATCCCAACAAAGCTTAGGAGAAATGTTTGGAGACCTTAAGTGTCTGATAGAGTCTTCCTTCTAACCTTACATTAACAGGTTGCCTCATGATAGAATTCAAAACTGAACACTGTTTTCCCTCCGAAGCCTGAGGGCATTGCTTCACTGTTCTCCAGCTCTTACTGTTGAAGTGCCAGTCAGGTTCCTGATGTCTATTCTCATATCATGAACATAGATTTTTGGTGGGCAGAGGAATTGTCCACTGGTGAGCTTCACTCTTGCAATAGAGTGGCCATTTTCTTGGAGTGTCCCAAGTTCTTTTCCTAGGTCTTGCTCAGGGTTTGATCAACTTACCCAAAATGAACCTTCCCATCTCCTACCTGGGGAAAATAAACCTAGCCATACCTACCTCTGGCTCAATTTCTCCAGGAATGAAAATTCACACCTTCTGCCACTGTAGGAGAAAGAAAATAATTTTCTTGCATGAGGCAAAGGAGGGGAGCACTGGGTCTAATTGCTATTTATATTAAGTTTTCAAACCCATCCCTGCTTTCAAATTGAACTATTCTAACTTCGGAGATATCTGATGTCTTCATTTTTGAATCTTGCAGAAATTAAGAGTTCAAATTGGTCTGTTTCTGGCTTCATCCTTTGGCTAGCTTTTAAATCTGCTTTCATTGGTCTAGAAATTTTAAATATTACTCAATCTTCTGCTCTACAACTTCCAAAATTTTCATGCCATCTCTTGTCTGCTCTTCACTTATTTCCTGTTATCTTTGTCCTGTGGTTTCTTTTTTTAAATTCCTTTAAACAGTAATTTGTGAGGGAGTAGATAAAAGTGTCTATGTTTAATCCATTCTGTTTAAAAAATTTTTTTTGGTTTTGTTTTATCATAGGGCTTCTCCATTTCTTTGTTGAAATCTGAGAAGGAAATTGTCTTTCTCTGTTTTCCACTGTTGTAACAAGATACTTGAGGATGAGAACTTAACAAGAAAAGAGGTTTATTCATCTCACAGTTTGGAAAGTAGAAAGTCCAAACAGTATGGTGCTGGCTGGGGCAAGACACCTCACCCCACTGCATCACATCATGGAGGATGGCATCATGTTGGCAGCATGTATGAGAGAAAGAGTGAGAAATTACATGGTGAGACAAGAGGCCACAGAGAAAATTGGGGGTTAAACTTTCATAGCATCCCACTCTTATGAGTACCAACTGGGGTACCACAAAAATTATGTTAACCCCTACCAAAAGTAGCATCCAGAATGACCTAACTACCTCCCACTAGTCTCCTCTTCTTGGTGGTCCCACCACCTCAACACTGCCATGTTGAGGATCAAGGCTGTAACTCATGCACCCTTGGAGGACAAACCATAGGAAAATACTGCACCATATTTTTATATGAGACGACTTTGCAGCTATAACCACCAAGCCCTCAATTTCATTAGCTTACCATGTAATAAAGATCTGTTTCTTATAACGCATATTGCTAGTTGCATTCTGGTCTTCTCATTCAAGAGCTCAGGTAAAGAACAGCTTTGACCTAGAACATGTTATTTTTTGTGGTGGATGTCAGAGCAAGAGGAATAGTAGACTATTCCAAGCCATCTTGAGAGGCTCTTTTTGATAGTTCACATTAGACCAAGGCTTATCACACACAAAGCCCAAGGGCCCAGGGACAACAGATGCCTACATATTCCCAGAAAACATGTCCCCATCACATGGCAATGAGCAGGGATAAGTGACTCCCTTATAAAGTTGTGGGGAGTAGATAATTGAAACAAGAGTATAATCTACTAACATATTGTGAACTTGTTTGGGCATAAAACCCCTTTTTACAACATTGCTAGCATTTTGTGGAATTCATGTTCCAGGGAACATGATTTGAAGAACAATATTTTCTGTGTGTACCAAGAAGGTAAAGTGATATTAAAGGTAAAGTCTCAGAATTTGAAAGTCAAATTTCATTTCAAATAATGGTTTTATTACTTGCTTCATTGTGTGATGAGAAAGTTAATTTCTTGGGGGCTCTTTCATTATTTGAAAAATGGATATAATAAAACCGACTTTTCACCTTGGATGTCAGAATGAGATATAAGTATTAAAGGGAGATAATGTATCCCCCTTTCTACTAGGTCATTAGAAAATATTTGTTTGAATAAATGAATGAGTATATGAATGAGTTAATGACCAAAAGGAAAGATTTTTATCTAAAGTGCTATAATGACTCAGTTCAGTTGAATTTGGGTTAGCGCTTTCATTCTGAGTTTATGATGTCTTGAAGAATTATTTGAGTAACCTGTTGATGAATCACAGTAATTAGATTATTTAATATTCTGAAAGCTTTAAACATAGTCCCATCTCTAGAAACCTTTGCACTGTGCTTCTTGCCAAGTTTATATCTTAAACTTGAATCTTCAAGTGGAATATAAGTACGAACTTCTCCCCTACATGACCAGAAGTATATGTGCCTAAACGAATCCCCAGATATCAGGAATTTCCTGTGTGGCTGAGTTGCATTGTTGGCAAAGGTCCTCAGCTATATGCTGAGATATTTAGAAGCTATTTCTTCACTTTTGAGCCATGTTGTGAAATAGTTGTACCGGTTTGGGTTTATTTTACTGAAAGTTGTAAATAATAAATTTCATCCCATGAAGAGATAGCTTTAGACCAGATGTGATGATAGTGCACACCTGTAATCCCAGAAACTAGGCAGTTGGGGCAGGAGAATCTCAATTTCAAGGGCAACTCTGACAACTTAGTGAGCCCCTGTCTCAAAATATAAAATAAAAAGGGCTGGGGATGGAGTTCAGTGTTAAAGTGTCCCCGGGTTTAATCCCCAGTATTACAAAAGAAAAAAAATGGTTTTGGAAAAATTCACTCTGTACTCCAAATACAAAGTTATGCCACAGGGACTGGGGTTGTGGCTTAGTGGTAGAGCGGTTGCCTAGCATGTGTGAGGCACTGGGTTTGATCCTCAGCACCATATAAATAAATTAATAAGAGTATTGTGTCCATCTACAACTAAAAATAAAATAAAGTTGTGCCATAATATATCATCTAAAAAGTCACCAAAATGCCAGTGTGGAAATGGAATTCCCCTCATAATATTGTTAATATAGTTAAGAAATGCACTTTTATATTCTCAAAGTTTTTCAAATGCCCAAGGTTGAAATGATGGACCAACAGTGAGACGTTGTGTTGGAGGAAAATGTTGCACTTCACAAACAGTCATGAGTACCTGGTTAAGAACACTCAATTTGTTTCCTTCCAGACCAAACAGAATTCTGTGCTCTTCATGGCTTTTGAGAAGTTTATTAAACAGCCCCACCTTCATCCAGATACCCCATATGCTTATTTACATCACAAGGTCTGCTAGGGTTCTTTTGAATCAATCACATTAATTTTCATATCATGAAATGTTCTTTAGTTTTTGCTTTTAAAAAAAAAAAAAAACCTCAATTGTGTTCATGAGTTAAAATGTCCTTTGATGGGGCAAATAAAGAGATAATAGGAGTTTGATGAAGAATTTGTGTGTTGCAGCATAATTATTCTGGCCTCATTCCATAATTCATTGAGGCATGCCACCCAGAAATTCAAAAGGATTGGGAAACACTCATGTTAAATCACACATTTCTTGGTATCTGTACAAAATAGTTTCCTCCACCTTAACTGGTTTCAAATAGGAAAAATATATATATAAATGAGGTTTGCCCTTAAAAGTATTTCAGGGGGCTGGGGTTGTGGCTCAGTGGTGGAGCGCTTGCCTGGCATGTGTGTGTGTGTGGAGGGGGGGGGGGGGCTGGGTTTGATCCTCAGCACCATAAATAAATAAATAATCCACTGACAACTAAAAAATATTTTAAAAATAGTATTTCAGAATGTTTCATCTCGCTTCACAGGGGGAAAAAATCACAGTAAAAGAAAAATAGGTACAGAATTCAATACCAAAGAATTCTTCCACAAATTTGCCTCTGAGAGCTTTTCTGTAATGTAAGAACACATAGCAGAGTGATCTAATAAATTAAAAGAGCAATGGACTGGCTTTCTGGAAAATAATAAATGTGGGCAACTTCAGACTTTAAGAGCACAGGGAGGTGTTTTTCAGGGAAAGCTGTCCAATATACTAAAGGAGATGTTTTAGGAAAATCAGGCAGATTTGGAACAATTTTCAAAGCTGGAAGAGTACAGTCAATTGAAAGCTTTAGGTCATTCTTTAGTGTGCATTTGAAGACTCCACCCTCCTGTCATAAGCTGTCTGGCTCATCCTTCACAGGAACATTTTCATCAAGTGAAAAAAAAATAATCTGGGTTTACATCAAAGCAAAGAGGCTAAGAAGACATCCGTGGGAAATCAAGGCTTATAGCCTTTATTTCATCAGAGGACCTCAAATACTTTGTCTCTGTGATCTTTGTTCATTTTTTCCCCAAGTTTTTGCATGGATTGAGATAATAAATAGAAAATAGCTATGCCACTTGGTTCATGCTTGACATAATATCTGATGACCATGGAAAAGTGAATATTTGCTAGAATAAATATAGAATTATAATGCTAGGTTTTGTTTTATGATAAACCTGTTTCCATTACAGTACTTGATTTCCCTCCACTTCTTTGAGATAAGTCCATTAAAGGCTAAAATTTGCAGGTGTACATGTTCAACGTCTATCATAGAGGATCCTCTCAATGCCATTTATGTTTGAAGTCCTTAGGAGAAAATCACCCAGTGCTTCTTATGATGCCCATGCAAATGTCTTAGAGAGAGCTGTGTGAAGATTATAAACATTAAATCTACCTCCTGAAAATGACCTAAGTGTGTTCATCAACTGATGAATAAATAAAGAAAACAGTATACATACACAATAGAATATGATTCAGCCATTAAAAAAGAATTGTATTCTATCACTTGTGACAACATGGATGAAACTGGAGATCTTGGTGCTAAATAAAATAAGTCAGGCTCTGAAAGACAAGTAATGCAAGGTCTTATTCATAAGCGGCATCAAAAAAAGTTGGTCTTAAGGACATTGAGAGTTGAAGGATGGTTGTCAGAGGTGGGAAGAGTGGAGATAGGGAGGAATGGGGAGAAGCTGGTCCAGGGATATTAAATTATAGTTTAAAAAGGAGAGAGAAATTTTCATGTGCCACGACACAGCGCATTAACTATAGGTAATAAAAATGTGTTGCATATTTCAAAAAGCCAGAAGAAAGGATTTTGAAGATTTTTACCACAAAGAAATGATGTGTGTTTGAGGAGGCAGATCCATTTAATCAGATTTAAGCATTATATGGGGTACTCATATATTTTATCATCACATGGTACTCCATAATTTTGTTCAATTTCTATGTTTTTAACTATCAGTTAAACAAAAACAATTTAATTTTTTTCTTTATTAAATTATTTATTTATTCGAATTTGTTGTACATGATGGCAGAATGCAATTCATTTCATATTACATATACAGCACAATTTTTCAAGTCATTGAACAATTTAAATTTTAAGGGGGAAAAAATATTCTCCCCTGTAAAAGAACGCTTTGGATCAGAAGTTAAGTTTTATTCAAATTTGGGCTTATATAACATTTGCTTTTAAGATATATCTCAAGTTTTCCAGGTCTTTTCTTAGACCTTGTGTCCAAAACCTTAACAAAGGAATATTCTTTGGAGGTATGCTTTGAATTTGTACTTCGCAAAGAATTCAGCACAAGGAGCGCATTCTCTAAAGGGCAGAAATGTGACAACTTGTTCAAGACCTCTGGGGCTGAACAATAAGACTGAGAAATTCAACTGATGCTGAGGTGTCCCATCACAAAAATGATCTATTATTCAGAACCAATGTTGCAAAAATGATACTAACCACTAATGAATCTGGACTGCCTTTTCAATGATTTGCTTTTCACTAATAAGCTGTATAAACAAGATAACAGTATTAATAAGCTAATAAGCTTATTAATACTTATTAATACTAATAAGCTGTATAAACAAGATAACAGTATTGTCCAGAAGAAACAAAGTTGGTAGGATTTAAATAGCAACACATGCATGCCATGAGAGATGGGCAACTGTGGCTTCCTGTTTCCTCCAGGAATGTCTGATGTAAAAAAATTCTAATGCCAGAACAGAACAGCTGGAATATGAGCATGAGAGTTTTAAATTTCAGGCTCAGGCCTGTACTAGTAAACTGGGGTAGGGGCGGCCTTCTCTGTTATACTTCTCTGTATATTTTATATTGAATGACCAGACAAGGATTAGAAGACAGCAGTTACGATAGAGACCATGCACATGAAAACCAAGGGAAGTTGATAATGATGGTTCCACAGATGTAATAACTTGAACATATTTCTCTTTCTTTAGAATAAGTGGCCATGAAGGAATCAGAAAATGTGGAAAGGCCATGATTGTGCAAAAATTTATGGTAGGAAAACAAACATCAGAGTATTTTACTTTGGGTACAAAAATCATATTTAGTCCCAGAAACTAACTAGGATGAATGAATTTCTGGAGTTTGTTCATAGACGATTACAAAGGCCATGAGCCTGAGATAAGGTAGGAAGTGGAGATGGAAACTAGAATTAAGACAAATAATTACAGATAGAACATGAAAGATGCAAGTGCCAGGAAATGCTAGCCAGGTCTCAGTCTGCGTATGCTGAGTGACTGTCTACTGCACAAAAGAGAAAGTAACGTGGTACCTAAGAGAGTAAGCAGAGACCTCCCAGTGGCACTTGGTTCAGACATCATTGTCAGAGAAGCTCCACAATCTGCATTTGCACTGCTGCCTTTTCATCAAAGGGACCCAACTCACTACATTTTGAGGTGTGGGCATATGCTGCTCTAATCCCTGATCCTTGATCTATAGATCAAATAAACTCTGAGAACCCATCAATATGTATTGGTCCAGGTGTCCCTGCATGAGCTGGAGCATCTGTATGCAGGCTGGGCACCAGGTAGGTGGACAACATCTGTGAAGTCATTTGCTGTATTCATTTGCTGTTGCTGCCATGAACAACCTCCATTCATCTTCAAACAACCCCCTTCCTCTTCTCAGAATTTCTATAAGCAGAAGTTGCAGAACACCAGGGCTCAATTGGGTTCCATTCAGAATTTGGCATGGTGTGTTAACACCCGTGTCAGCAGGGCTGTCTACCAAGCCACCATTTTCTTAATGGCTGTGGCCTCGGCCATTCCCAGCCATTAGGGCTGCTCATACTCCAGTGCCCATGGTATTCTTCCTCCATAGTCAAAGCCAGCAGACCTGGGTCAAGTCCTCCTCATGCTGTCACATCTCTTCTGCTGGCACATCTATCTGATACTTTTGCTTTCCTTTTCCACTTTTAAGGACCCCACCGCCCCCATTATGTGCAATTACATAAGGCCCACAGGATAATCTATTTCATGCTGTGCAACCTTCATCTCATTGGCAAAGCCTCTTGCCATGTGGTTAACATATATTCAAGGACTCCTGGGATAGAGCATGCATATTTTTGGAAGGCTTTTATTTGGCCTTCCATGCCCTGCTTTGAAACCTTCAAATACAGGTGTTCCATAGCTGTGTAAAGGGATAGGAAGCCACTGCCATTTTTAAATTCTTTCCTGTGGGTAACCAAGAATGAGAAAGCACCCTCTTGGAGTGCTATTTGTTGCCCCTAAAATATAGGGCTGTTTTTCTTGTGAAGCGCTTTATACACATCCTGTCAGGAAAGATGCAAAACCCCGAGTGACTACCTTCTACTCAAATTCCCATATCTCTTTGCAATAAACCTCCAATAATTCTGCACCTACTTATAATTTGAATCTAGCAAGCCCAATAGTTTAACTGATGCAGCATAGAAGGTGATATCTGAGCTGGATCTTAAAAAGAAGAGTATTTTTTGAGGTGTAGGAGAGCATTATCAAGTCCCTATAAATATTAGGAAATATGCCAGTTATTTACACAAAAGTGATTTCATGTGTTCCTTGTAATAGTCCTATAAGGTAGATACCATATTGCTACTGAGGAAAATGAGGTTGAGAGAGACCAGGTTCAGATAGATCCCATTACAAATTACAGCACCAAAACGGAAATATTGGCTCTAAAACCAGCGCCCTGCCCATTTTGAGCTGGAACGAATGGAAAAAGAAAAGGAAATCATTATTGCAGAAATATAGCAAGTTTGTACAAAGACATGTAAATGATAGGATTTATTTTACTTTTAACAAAGGAAGAAAGGAGAAAAGATGGACCCTAGAGAGCTGGACTTGACAAGAGCATAAACTATAGAATAGGAAAACCCAGCAATGGCTTTAAGTCTTGGTGTAGCCTGTGGATACATGGAGAATTTTAAATAAACACAGGGCTCAGAAAAGCTAAGTGTAAGATTTCTTGCAAAACATGTAAAGATTCCAAAATTCCAGCCAGGCCAGAAATTCCAACCAGGCCAGAAATTCCACAGGCCCACACCACCACCTTTTGTTTTTGTTTTCCTTTCTAGTATTCTTAGTATGATCTGGAATGTGTGGAGTTTGGGAAGGGACCTCATCTCCCTGTTGTCTCCCTTTAGGAGCCGAGAATAAATCTAACATTCAAAATCTGTTTATAATGAATGAACATATGTAGAAACTCCAGAACAATCTTTTGGTCAGATTTCTCCAAAGAAACAGAACTAATAACATCCGGGGTGTGTGTGTGTGTGTGTGTGTGTGTGTGTGTGTGATTTCTCCAGAGAAATAGAACTAATAACATCTGGGTATATGTATGTGTGTGTGTGTAAAAATTCATCGTTAGGAATTGGCTAATGCGATTGTGAAGGTGGCAAGTCCATTATCTGTGGGGTAGGCCAACATGCTGGAGACCCAGAAAGAATCTAAGCTTCATTTTAAGTGGGAAGGCCAACTGTGACTGTCACAGAATTCCCTCTTGCTCCAGGGAGGTCAGCCTTTTCATCTATTCAGGCCCTCAGATGATTGGGTGAGGCCCATCTACAGGATGGGGACAATCTTCTTTAAAGTCTACCAACTCAATGTAAATCTCACCAAAGAGCACTTTTCTAGAAACACTTTCCTAGAATAATGCTTAACCCCATACTGCAGCCCAGCCAAGTTGACAGGTAAAACCAACCACCACAAACAAGTCTGCAATTATTAACTTCAAGGATTTCCTGGGGGGTGTTTGGTAAAGTGAGTGGAGCTCATAAAATCCAATTAAACTTTTGAAATGCCTTGTAGCAGAGACATATCGTGGCCTGTTTCTAATTGGCTAATTCAATACAAAACATAAAATTCTATAAATCTTGGCTACAATTAGGAAAAGCTCTGGAGTCTATATGATTCAATTTTTATTTAGTAATAGTAATGATCCTGTTAGAAAACAGAGGACAAGATGTATAAGACCAAAAGCTAAAGAAAACTGTGCTTTCTGATGACAGAGAGAAATACAAAGGAAAAAAAAAATTCAATTGCTTGAACAGATGTGAACAGTTCTTCATCTGCCTCTCTCTTTGTGTACACACACACAAACACCTGAAAATTTTACAGAATTCCCTTAAATGTGTGTGTGTGTGTGTGTGTGTGTGTGTGTGTGCGCGCGCTCATATATGTATACATCATACCTGGGAATATTTATGTATTTAAATAAACAGACATTTACATGTGTAAATTTAAACATTTGCTTTTTAAATATCTCAAGTAAAATCATCCTTACATTTGATGCTAAATTTTTCAAAGATTTCTTATTGAGGTTAGACATCTCTTTTTTAAAATATGTCTTCTATCTATCAAAACTATTACTATTTTTTAAAGAGAGAGAGAGAATTTTTTAATATTTATTTTTTAGTTTTTGGCGGACACAACATCTTTGTATGTGGTGCTGAGGATTGAACCCGGGCAGCACGCACACTAGGCAAGCGCGCTACTGCTTGAGCTACATCCCCAGCCCCATTACTTTTTTTAATGGAGGTAACAAGAAAGAGATAAAACAGACAAATTTTTAAATTTATTTTTTAATTGACAAGTGAAAACTGTATATATGATTTTTCATTTATGGGGTATGTTACAATTTGATCTATGTATACCTTGTGGAATAGCTACAATATTTAACACATGCATTACCTTTCATACTTTTCTTTTTCTAATGGTAAAAATACTTAAAATCTGTTACCAATTTTCAAGTATACAATATATTGTTATTAAATACAGTCACCATGATGTGCAATAGAGCTCTTGAATTTATTCCTTGTCTAACTAAAATTTTGTTTTCTTTGACCAACATCTCTACTTTAAAGCAATTTTTTAAACAAATATAAAATTATATTTTTGAGGATATGATTGTAGAACTGAAAACACCTCAAGCAAATCTAATTGAAAAATTACTAGAAATAATGAACAATTTCTGTAAGTTGGTTGAATTAAAAATGAACATGTAATCAATAGCCTTAACTGTATATAAACAACCACCACCTATAAAAAAGAAAATGGAAAGAAAAAAAACTTATTTATAAGAGTGACCATAAGCAAACAAACAAAAATTACTAGAATTAAACTTAAGTTATAAGTTAGGTCAATAAGAATTAAGTAAAAGAAGACTTAAATAAAAGGCAAGTCCTATGCCATTTTGAGATAAGAAGACAGTAATTATAAAAATAACAATTCTGCCTGGCGTCAGCAGCTCAGAAGGCTAAAGCAGGAGGATCACAAATCCAAAGCCAACCTCAGCAAAAGCGAGTTGCCAAGCAACTCAGTGAGACCTTGTCTCTAAATAAAATACAAAATAGGGCTGGGGATGTGGTCGGGTGCCCCTAAGTTCAATCCCTGGTACCAAAAAAAACCCAAATATATATATATAAAATTTCTGTCTAAATTAAACTACAAATTGTATTTCTTCCCACTATAAAATAAGAATCAAAAACTTTTAACTAATTTTAAAATCTGTAAAAAGAAGTCTGTGTGTGCATAACTACAAAAGAAAAATCGGGGGACTGATGTTAAAATATGTTTAAAGCAAGGAGTTTGTATGTAACTCAGTGGTAAAGGGCTTGTCTGTCATTTATGAGGTCTCAGGTTCAATCCCCAGTGCTGCAAAAAATAATAAAAGAGGAAATAAATTATATTTTAAAACAAATAATTTTTTAAATAATGTAAACAGAAAAGAGAGTTTAACAGAAGAAAATACAGATATCAGGAATTATTTAAAAACACACTTGAATTTACAATATGATAAAGAAGGCTGTATATGCGGGTTGGGAATGATTCATCAATTAATAGAGTTTTGTAACTGGATAACATGCTGGATAAATGAAGTTCATTTTTTGCTCCAAAAGTTCCAGATAAATCTAACATTAATCTTTTTGTTTTTTTTTTTTTTCAGGGCTGAGGACTACACTTAGGGCCCTGTGCATGTTAGGCAAACACTCCTCCACTGAGCTAAATCTCCAACCCCCTAACATTAAATTTTTAAAAAAAGAAATTTTTTAAAACATAGGAAGGAAACATGGGTGAATTCATTTATTTAACATTACAACTGACTGAATCAAAAAAGACGAAAATTGAGAAAAGAGTTCAAAGCATGGGTCTAAAACAAAAGCCCAATTTTCTTAATATCCAAAGAACTACAGATCAAGAAAAAAAGAATTAATAATTATATTAAAAATTGGGCAAAGTTCTTGTCCAAATAGTCCTCAGAAAACTGCAACTTTAAATTCAAGGGGAGAACATTTTTTTTTGGGGGGTGGGGTTTGTTGTTGTTGTTATTGTTGTTTTTTGGTGGTTTTCTTGGTGGTGCTGGGGATTGAACCCAGGGCCTTGTGCATGAGAGGAAAACACGCTACCAACTGAGCTATATCCCCAGCCCCCCAAGGGGAGGACATTTGTTGCTTATCAAAATAACGTAGATCAGACTTTGATGAACCACTGCATGTGGAGGAAGTAGGAAACAACCGAAAGGCGTTGCTGCTTGGAATGCATGTTGGTACACATCTACAGAGGTTAATCTGAAAATGCCTTATAAATCACAAAATGGGACATCACTTTGACTCAGCATTTCTGTTACTTGGTGCTTATTATTCACATAGTCCCTTACATGTGCAAAAAGACATAGTCAAAGAATATTTATTAAAGCACTGCTTGTATTGGCAAAATGTTTGAAAATAACATAAATGTACCTTAATAATATTTGTTAAATCAGCTACAGTCCATCCACACAATAAAACACTAATGTTTTATATTTACTAAAATGACTAATTTCTAAAACATAAGATAAGTGAAGAAAGCAAGGTCCAGAGAAGCATGTGCAATATAATATCATGTGTGCAAATTATAGGGGCAGCAGGATATGTCTGGTGGAGACACAGTGTCCATAGATGATGCTCAGTCACTGGGCACAGTGATGAGAAACCAGGGATGATGTTTTATATGGGGAGAAAACTTACCTTATGTAAGTACATTATGTTGTACTTTTAAAAACTTTGCACTGTGAATGATTCTTTAAGTGAATAAATGAATTCAACCTTGTTGGAAATGTTATGAGCAGTTAATTCGCAACATCAAATTATAAAATAAACATTATAACAATAGGAGCTAACTATAATAATATTCCATATACTGTTCATAGCATTCTTGGATAACTAAAGTCTTCGTATACAAATGCTTCATGTGTGGGTGTGTGTGTCTCTGTGAGTGTGTGTGTGTTTTATATAGGAAAATTTAAAAAGAAATGGTCCAAGAGTATTGGAAATGGATTAAACATATGTATATGTTAAATAACAGAAATGAGAATAGAAATAAGGGGGGGAAACCCTTATTTTCTACCTTTAAGCTACTGCAAACGATAGAATAAATTAACCTAAGATAATAAGAAAGATAAAAATAATGAGCTATACAGATTAAAATAACTTGGGCTGGCACAACTAACAGTCAAAGATTATCGTAGAGAAATGTTTCAGAGGAAAAAAGGTAATTAAAGTCTTGACCCTCTCTGACTTTTAAGGCCTTAATGACTCCCCAGTAAAGGGCAAACTCTTCGGTTGCACCAGTTCTCAGCCCCCCAACTACCAGCACACTTAGTTAGATGGGAAGGTTCTCTTCCAACCTAGCACCTCACATGGATGAGCAGCTGTCAAAAATCCAGAAACCCAGCCACAGGTACCACAAGGACTGTCCGGCTATGGGAGGGGAAGAAGTTCTATGCACAGTGTACAAGATGCCTCACAAAGCATGTGAGGTCATCAAGAACGTCTCTTTACAATTCCCAAGATGCAAGAAAATAAGAACTGACCAAGGAGATTCTGACATGTAATGCCCATCAGAAGAAAGTTGTACACCATACTAGCTTATTTCTATAGATAATTAGATCTAAGATTTGTAAGATGGTCAATCAAAAAGAACTTCTAAAATAATGTTTTCAAATGTCCACTTTTTTCTTCCTCCACATTGATTTATCCATTCCACTGACTTAGATATTCTGCTGAGCCTTGAGAATTAATAAAACCTTTAGCTTTGGTTTGAAATTTGGATTATAAGGAATTATGGTCAACAGTATTTAAGAATTGAAGTTCTTTTCCCCAAACTCAAAAAGATACAAACATGATCACCTCAAATATACAAATCAGGAAACTATGGCCTGGAGCCAAATGTAGCCCACCAACTGATTTTATAAATAAATTTTTTTTAAATATGGCCACTATCATTTGCTTACCATATTGTTTTCAAATATGTGCAGCCATATTTGAGAAGTATTTTGAGCTTTTGAGCAATTTGGAATGAAAAGTGATAGTCGTCTACTAAGTTTTTTTTTCTTTTCTCAAATACAGAAATATAATTCACATTTATATTTTTAAATCTATGTTTATTCCAGATGTGTTGTAGGGAAAACATGATGGTGAGAAATTCAGTAATATGCAATTTGCCAGATCCAAGTGGGTGGTTCTACCAAGAAATGCAATGAAACTAAATTTCAAAAGTGAAGTGCAATCAGTCCTCATGTGCTGAACAGATGCGGGACCCAAAATAGACACAAGGGCCCCCAGGAGCTCTGTGCAACAAGCTAATGACTTCGCTTTTGTGGCTTCCTACAAACAGTGAAAACGTCAGAACTAGGGTGAGACAGCCTTTCTGAAGTTTCTGTGCAAGAAAGAACACAACTTTCCAAAGAAAATAACTGAAATCTGTTTGGGACACTCTCTTCTTATGCAAATATATAGGAAACTGTTTTTGTAAAATATATATTTTTCTTTTTTAAATGTTCTGATATGCAAAAGAAAGAGCTTTTAAATAGTGTTTATTGTATTTATGTCACTTTAATGGGCATAGCTAGGTGGCAGGATGGGAGAATAGCCAATAGAATCCTTGTAGAGCCCTGGTCCTAGAACCAGGCTCATTAACTGCTTAGGTTTTATTTGATGGGTAGATCAACTCACCAAGAGCTTCTTTAACAGCACTGTTTTCATTCAAAACAATGTTTCCTAAAAGTACGTTCAGTGTTCATAACAGAAGTTAATAATTTTTCAGTTTGAATAAAGCACGTTTTTGCTGCTTACAATACATAAATACATTTTTTTAAAGCACACACATATACACCATAAAAAAAAATCACTACAGCATTAACAATTATTTATTTAAAGTTACTGAGAATTTGTCACTTAAATAAACTGTACTGGGGATGACATTAGCCAATTTATAGAGTTATATTGTGTGCATGTGTAAATATGTAACAGTAAATCCCACCATTGTGTACAGCTACAATGCATCAATTAAAATGTGGAAAAATAAATACAATAAACTGGAAATCAGATCAAACTTTTCTTTTTACATATATATAGGTTTATTTAATCTGACATGTTTGGTTCCAAGGTTGTTCATCTCAGTGGGAAAATCTAAATTCGGTACAACATATATCCTCAGGCTGAAAAAAATACCACCCACGAGGTCCTAAAAACACAGGCATGGAGCGGTGGCTTCTTCGAAGCAACACAGCATTCCACAATCGCATTTATTAACAATGACCCATGTAGTTTGTAGCACACTGTAGTTTACATTCCACTTCCACATGAGTTGTCTCATTTGTCCTCTCAAGTATCTGAGTTAAGTAGTACTTTCTCCATTCCATGGTTAAAAAAACCTAAAGGTTCAAAAGTTTTGTTTTTTTTTTCCATGTTCCCCAAAGGGAATGAGGACTCTGAACTGGCCTCCCACAGCACCCTCCCCAGGATCACCAACATTCTCTGTTCTGGTCACAGATTTTCTTCCTGTTTCCATGCAACATGTTCTCTCCTGCTTCTGTTTAAAAGCCGCTTGTTTGGCTGCTGAGTACCTTGAACCAGGACTTTCATAAGTGCTTCAGCCACATCTGTCACACCTTTCACAATACCCCACATCACCTGATATCTGTAAGCTTGGTGGCATTTGGTTGTGATATTTCCCCCTTTCTTTCTCTATTATTTGCTAGTTGTAGGCACCCAAATGGCCCATAAATAGTTTGCAGGCGGGAGTTGTGCCACTCATGCTCCTTCCCAAGGGCCAAACACAGTTCTGGGCACAGAGTCGGATAACACTTAAATCAGATGAACAGTTTGAAATTCTCTATTCTTGAGCAGGCTGCCTAAGTTTCATTCCTCTGTCTGGAAGGCCCCTCCTCCTCTGCCTTTCAGCTTCTGATTATCCCTAAGTCTCAGCTCTCCTCCTTTGTGAAGCTGTCCTGAGTCATCAGGGAGACCTTAGTCCCTGTCTCCTAGCATTTGTCACACTCTGTGGCGATTATTTACTCCTCTGTCTCTACCATCAAACAATCTAGAAAATACATGCAAAAATCAATACCAGCCACAGTTTCGAATTCCTCTTATATTCTTTTCTAATTGTTGATAGAAGGAATTCTTAAAACCCCAATTCAATTGTAAGCACCTTTGAGTAGGGAATATGTCTCGGTAGATATCTGAGGGGAAAATGTAGACTTCAGAAAAAGATTAGCTTGAAGGCAGTGAAATCATCTCCAATGATACCCATTCACTGCAGAGGATCAAACCAATGGCACAAAACATTTTTTGAAATAACGCAAACATTTTCAGAGGAAGTTGGTACATTTACTTGACTTTTTTTTTTCGTCATAAACAAGTCATTATATTCACGGCACACTTGGCACAATCCTATTGGAAGAAAACTGATGGTGAAACAAAGAAAGCTGTCATGCGTATCATATTTTTATAAAGAAAACATATGATGCAAATATTCTCACTACTTTAAGATGAGCTATGTGCTTCATAAAAATTTCATCTAATTTCTAAAATATATGGAATTTGGCTTTCCATTGCACATTTTACATTCAGTATAATGAAAAGTAATGAGCTGAATATAGACTATTATATAAAAGTGAGTATGATGATCATTATTCATCTTGAACATTAGATCCTATTTTAATTACATCTTAGTAAATTTAGTCTATTTTAATGATAGCTCAGTAGATTTGGTGGTGTTAGAAAACATTTAGAGTTCTTGATCTGAAACGGCAATACTACATATACAAGCCAAGCCTCATATAGGAATAAACATAGGAAGTGAAGCTCAAACTACAATATCAGGACCATACGGGAAACTTGTTAGATATTCAGATGCTCTGGCCTCAGCTGCAGAGACTTTGAATAAACCTTTTAATAGCACTACTAGTGATTCACACCAAAATCTGGGAACCAGTGGCCTAGAGGGGCAGACTCAGTGTTGGGTGGAAATCTGACTTAAGAGAACCAATTATGTCCATCTCTTCCAAACTCTGCTCTTGATGTTGATACATTGGTTACAAAATCAGTCATGGCAGCAGTATTTACACCACAGAAATCAGCAACAAGTACTTGCTAAGCATTTACCAGAGTCCAGCTGGATAAGACATAAGAGCCTGGTGTGGGTCTCTCTCTCCATGAAAAAAAAAATGTTTTAGAGAAACTTTGCTTAAGCATTCTGTGATGGGTTTAGGAAAAAGTATAGTAGAAATGGAAAGTTTCCAGATTTTCAGACTTAGCACTTTCCCTTGGTGAAGTGAACACTAACAGGCTTAAGGAAGTGAGTTAACAGTCATCTAAAGAGCAAGGATAGCAGAAATTTCTCGTGGGGTGCAATGGTTTGACTGTGTGGTGCTCCCCTAGAACTCATGTGTTTGACAATGCAAGAATTTTCAGAGGTAAAATGATTAGATTATGAGAACTATAACCTAATTGGTAGATTAATCCACTGATATGGATTAAACTGGCTGGTAAGTATAGGCAGCTTGTGTGGCTGGTAGGGTGTGACCTATCTCCATAGGTGACTGGGGATGTGCTTTTGGGTTTTATATGGTATCCAGAGTGAGCACAGCTCTCTCTCTCTCTGCTTCCTGATTGCCATGTCCTGAGCTGCTTTCATCCTCCGTTCAGCAGCTGTGTGGGGATCTGTGTGGCCCATTGCTTCTAGAGCTACAGCAACGGTGTCAACCAATATGGTCTGGACCTCTGAAACCCAGAGCACCAAATACACTTTTCTTCCTATAAACTTGTTCTTGTTGGGTATTTTGGTCACAGCAACAATAAAGCTGACTAATACATGGGACTGGGGGATGAAAGTTTTACAAACTTACGAGTTTTACTCTGGATAGAGTGAAGCAGGGAAAGATAGAGTGTAGAGGGCCACAGATCAGCTCTGCCAACATTTTAAAATCAGGTTCAACTGCCCTGATCTGTCCAACTTCAACCAAACTCTGACCCAAATACAGGACCAGAGGGAGGGAATTTCATAGCAAACACTCTGCCCCTCCTGAAAAGGTGGTATGCATTTATGCTCACCTATTTACCTTAAAATAAACCAGAACTAGACAAAGCAACTGAGGTGATAATTCCAAATAACACAGGAAACTAGAGATTTGAATTTTAAATTCGGTGGGTCACCAGTGAGAGTCCCATGACTCCGATGCATATGATGTGTTGGGGTGAAAAAACTACCACATTGGAGGAAAAATAAAACAAAACAAAACAACAACCACAATAAACCTTGAAGCTTCACTCACTGATGCAAATTGAATGGTAAATCTTCCTTTAAAAACTGTGGCAGGGCTGAGGATGTGGTTCAGTGGTGGATCACTTACCTAGCATGTACAAAGCCCTGAGTTCAATCCGAAGCAGAGTGAAAAATCATCATCGTCATCATCTTAGTTCATAAAAGAGAAATGTGTGTGTACACACACACATGCACACACACACATATAATAGCAAAAAGGGTATCAAATATATTCTTATGGTTGATTCTATAATCTAAATACATCATGGAATCAATCTCATATCTTGACCATATACTTCAGATTTCTTAGGACACTTATGATTTTAAAAATATTTATTTCCTTTAATTTTCTCTAATAGAGTCATTTACATTACTGTGTAACTAAATGGGATTGTGTATATCTTATAAAGAGTAAGTAACTTTACAAGTTAAAAAACTATGTATCTCTTAGCCAGATAACGTGTACTAATTTGAGATCTAGAGAACATGACTACCACATTTATAGAATCTGTGATAACACTCTCTGTCAGCATAACCATATGACCAAAAGTAGTCTTCATCCTTTCAATGAAAGAGCATATGCAGGAACTCCCAGTATCTCAGTTGAGGTGCAAGCCTTATTTTTCTGCAGTTCCTCTGCCCTGAATCAAACCCACTACCCCTCAAGGCTGAAAGTCTATTGAATTAATGAAGGCAAGAGGCTCAAATGTCCTAAAGAAGACCAATCAATTCTTCTGGGCCATTGGTTATCTGTTGAACTAAATAAAGAAAGGAAAAGAATAAATGATAAAAAGTGTTGTGGGAAAACCATAGTGTTGTTCTAAATGCTTAACTTATTGCAATTATCCACAAATTCCAATCCCATTAAGTATAGGAATGGGTCTCTTAGGAGAGATGATCAGAAAAACCAAAGGGGTACACCCAAGGGAAAGCTTATTATGAGGCATGGAGATGGCAACTCTGGGTGGTCCCTGCCTGATTTATGCAATTATGTGCTACCTAAATGACACAGATGACGATATAAATCCTGTGCCAGAAATAGCTCCCCAGATCTCATTTTCCACGAGAAACTTCACAGAATGTCTTCCTGTTCTCCTGCTAAAATGGATAATTTGTGGTAATATTGGACCCCAATATCCATGAATCAACCTTTTCCACCCCCATGGAACATATTTAATTATCGTGTCTTAAAAGAAATGTTATTCTTAGACATTAAAAAGATTTAACTGGGAAGGGGATAGGAAAAAAGACCGAGGAATAAAAAGTGATCTATACCAGCAGTTTTTAAAGTATGTTCTATTTTGAGAAAACATTTTACAGCCTGTCACTTGAAATAATATTGCACTCAAGTCTAATAAAAGCTCTGAGATATCCTGCAGCAAAGACATGCATTCTTGGATTTGTTTTCAATTCAACATTTCCCAAACTTTTTATTGGTAGAAACCTGTTTGGATGGTACCATTTTTGGCCTGCTGTAACAAACAACCACAGAGAGGGTGATTTATAAATAACAGAAATTTATTTCTCAGAATTCTGAAGATTGGAAGTTTAATACTTATTAGGGCGCCTGACTGCCTGGGTTCTGATAAGAACTGTCTTCTGGGATGCAGGCTACAGACTCATATGGGCAGAAAGACTGTGAGAGGGCTCTCTGGTGTTTCTTTCATCAGAACATGAATCCCATTTATGAGGGCTCCAGCCTCATGAGCCAATCAAATCCCAAAGGCCCCAACTCCAGATGCATCATATGAGATTAGATTTCAACATATGTACTCAAGATGGGACACAGACCATAACAATCCCTATTAACATACTAAGAAATTTGCATTCTGTAATCCACTTGTTAAATGTCAGGTATGTCATTTTTTTCAGGAAAAAATTTTTTTTGAGTTTTCTTCTCATGTACACCTTTTTGTATACAAGAATACTTCCTCAGACCAGCGCAGCTGTAAAGAAATTGTCCATGTCAGTTAGTGAGGTCATAAGCAGGGGATTGGGCCCTTGGGGTCATCAGTGCAAAATATTTCTGTTCAGGAGAGAAGGAAGCAAAGCTTCCATTTCCAGCACTAAATACCAATACTCCAGGGATGGCATTATAGCTCAGATTCCAAATTCCAAATGACAAATCATACCTATGGGCATTGATTTCCTTTTCGGGGGAAGTTTTACTACCTACCACATGTGCTCCATCTTTCTTGTGTGTTTGGTTATTGAATCATACTCTACAACTGTTTTCCTTGCCAAATTATTTATAAATAAATAAATTCCCAGTAAGTTAACACTTCACCCCAATCTTTTGTAGCAATCTGCAAAACATACAATGAAAAGAAAGTTGCTAATGTAGCTGTAACTGTATATTTTGAAGGAGCAGATGGGCCATAAAGTTGATGCTGCAGGAAGTGGGAAGAGGCTTTCTTGAAGGGTTTCCTTACTGAGGTTGATGCTGTTACCAGTACCTGGACCTTTCCCTCCCATTGCACTTGAGATTCTCCTCTGATCCCTAGTACTCGAGTTTCTGCTTATGTTATTTTAGTGTCCACCCAGCAAATTCCAGGGAAAAGAAATATTAGAAAAAGAAAGGGGTAGAAAGGTCTGTCCTGCAGCTCTGGAAGGACCTCTGGAAGGGAGCCCAGACATTACCACAGCAAGAACAAAGCACCAGAGCGAATTTCCATTAGTTGGGGCTGCTGCAAAAGGGGAATGGCATTTCCAAAACTGAAGCCCTTTGGCTTCTTGATAAAAGTCAAGACCTTAGTGAGAGGGGCCGGTTCCTGCACACCCTGCCGACAGCATTGCCCTGAGTGTACAGGATGCACAGGCTCAGGTTGTCTAGAGAGAGTGTAAAGAAGCATCTCCTTCTAAAAACTGGTTCTTTCACCATCAATGTGATGAGCTCCTGAACTTGGATCTGGTAACTACTAATGGATTATCCTGCTCTGGTCATTATTGTCCAGTGATGCCTCACCCTGAGGGGAGAGTTCCAAAGCACCAAATCCACCTTCCTCATGCCACCTTCCTCTTCTCCCTCACACCCCAGGCACCTGGCATCATGGAATCCTGACCAAGGGCTCAAGCCACTGCCAGGTCTACAAGGGGCTCTTCCTGGATAGCCTATCCTTAGACCTAAGAGATGGCCAAGAGGTGGCTATACGCAGGACAAAAGTGGTATGCATTTGGATAGTGCTTGCACATTCAAGCTGAGTAACACACACTTGTAAGGTTGGGGTATTTTGCATTAAGGGACAGAGCGGAAAGAGGGAAAAAAGTGGGAGTGAACATACATTTAACTCTTGCCTCCAAGCCCTGCAAATGATGGAGGTGGCCTTGCTGACACTTATCTTGTCAGGCATCATAGGACACTGGCCAGGAGAAAGGAGATATTTCCATGCACTTTACAAAAGGCCTCTTGTTTTTTTTGGATATGGTAAACAAACAAACAAAACAACAAAAGATTTCTATAAAAGCTACTAGCCCTTAACATGTATTAAACGTTGAGCTAAGATGTTTACATATATTACCTCATTTAAGTAACTATAGTGTCTTAGAAATAGTATTATTCCTATATTACAAAAGAAATCAAGAATGCCAGAAATTTGTCTAGGCTATCATGGGTTCCAAGTGGTGGCCTGGGGTTCATAATCTAGAATGAGTGCATAACATCACTGAGCTATGTCCCCAGCCTTACACGTGTGAGTTTTGGTTCTCCAAGATGAAGAACAGTCTCTAGTCACTTAGGAAGGGGCAGGGAAGAAACATAAAAACTCATAGAAAACACATGGCTTACAAAGGGGAGCAACAAGTCAGAGGCCAAAGAAAGAGTTGCCAAGAGTACCCCAAGCCCTTGTGAGGGCTAGAGATAAATTCCAGACTTCTCTGTGCAGAGCCCAAACTCCACCCATGAACTGTCTTAAAGCAAGTTATTTAGTGAATTACACAGTACACCTTGTAAGCACAAATTAAGAAGCTGGCTCTAAGTATTTGCAGTTCAGAGTTCTTTTTGTCCCTTCCCCTATTTATTTATTTTATTTTACTAAAATACAGTTAGACCAAATGCCAAATGTTTTCTTTGATGTAAGGAGGGTGATTCATAGTGGGATAGGGAGCGGGAGCATGGAAGGAATAGACGAACTCGAGATAGGGCAGAGGGGTTGGAGGGGAAGGGAGGGGGCAGGGGTTAGAAATGATGGTGGAATGTGATGATCATTATTGTCCAAAGTATAAGTATGAAGACATGAATTGGTGTGACTATACTGTGTATACAACCAGAGATATGAAAAATTGTGCTCTATATATGTAATAAGAATTATAATGCATTCCACTGATATATATAAAGAAAAAAGAAAAAAAATACAGTTAGAAAAGCCAACTTTGTGAAGGGGTCCATTACAAGGACCCCTTCACACAGTTGTAGCAGCTGAAGTTGGTTATCTGTTTGATATCTAGCAGCCCTGAAAAATTATAGGGCCGAATTTCTGAATTGCAAAAATCAGATAGAATTAAGGCAAATAAGCCCAAAAGTTTGGGATGTGAATTTTTCTAATTAAAAAAAAAAAGTGTTTCATTAAGATTAATTCAAATTCAGCTTCCTGAATTTTGGGAGAAGTAAAAAGTAATTTTAAAAAATTAATCAAGTTAATTTAAATGTGTCTTCTACCTCCTCCATAAAAATTATGGGAAAGGTTTATAATATACCTGTATATAAATGAGTAAAGTATAAAGGAACACTTCATCATTTTTTTCAAAGTCATTCCAATTTTAGGATGACAAATGAACAGAAGAAATTTACATTGCATCAGTGTGTATATAATGAAAACAAAAGACAAAATGCATCATATTTCTGATTGCCTTGAACTTTTGTTCCTGATGTTCTCCATTAGTGAGATCTCTAGGCAAAAAATTCTCCTGGACTATGTAGACTGACATTCCCCGCTCCTTGTAATTGCCAAAAATAAAAGCAAAAGTCCCTGTCCACAAAGGTGAAAAAAAAATTTTTTCAGAATAAGAAATTATTACAGCAGAAATGGAGTTCTGATCAGAGTGTTCCAGCAGGCCTGTTGGCACCTGCCCCATAACAATCAAGACCACAGCTCTGTCTGCCTGTTGGCTCACTCTTCCACCCACTCAGGCACTTTCTGTATATTATTGCCATGAGAATCTCACACCAGCCCACTGTTGTGACTTCTCCCATGTTACAGATAAAGAAATGACTCATTATGAATATATTTTACATCATTTAAACTTTTTAAAGTTTTCTCAAACTTGAACTTTTATTGTTATTATTATGATTTTTCCAATGGGCCAATGACTCAAAATTGTTTCATTACCATGTGAAAATAAAAACAAATAGCACAACTCAGTATAACTTCATGATAAAGGAGAGTGAAGAGGTCCCCAGAGCAAACATAGAATTTGACTCTGCAAGTGTCATGATAGTTAATCTATAAATGAAGATTTCTTTCACAAGAATCCAAGGAATGGCCACTATTCAAAAGTTGAATTTTATTGAATTGTCTTTTATTGGATCTGGATCCTTAGTGTATTTTCTAAGGCATTAAACCAATGATGTTTGTGTATCGTTTTTCAAATAAAGAATTGCTCTTATGGTAAACCAACTGAGTTTACCATAAACTTTCCAATGCAAAGCTGATGTTTTTCTTGTTGCAAGTGGTGTAGTATAAGGTAAGAAGCACAAGCTTTGAAAGAACACTTCCTCAGTATAAATCCCAGCTCTGCTTCTTATCAATTTTGTGGCTTTGTACAAGTTACTTTGGACACAATGTCTCTTTGTCTTCTTTCCTTGTGCATACAGTGGGGCCAATAGGTATCTAATCGTATAGATTTGCCAGGAGAATGAAAGACACATAGAGAGCTGAGATCAATGAGTGGAAAATAGCAAATATTCAACAAACATTATCAACTATCAAAACAAAGAAGAGCCCAAAATCATAACGTAACCTCAGAGTCACGCTCTTTTGTGTATGCTCAGTACAAATGATGATAACCATTTTTTTTAATTCTCTGAAAATAATTTACTGAATTCAAAGTCATACAAATGGAGAAATGAATGAATTATTTAAAGATATTTTCTTTTTTTTAGATGTCAAATAAAAACTGTACATGTTTATAATGTGCCACATCCATTTTGACATATGTATACATTGGGAGATGATTTCAAGTTAATTAAAATATGTGTTACCTTACAAACTTTGTGTGATTAGAACATTTAAAATCAACTCTTTCTGCAGTTTTCCAATATGTGATACATTGTAATTCCCTATAGTCACCATGTTATACAATAGATCTCCTGAATTTATTCTTCCTGTCTAACAGGAATTTTGTATCCTTTGATCAACATTCCCCAGGCCCCTGGGTCTCCTGGTAACCACCATTCTAAATTCTCTGAGCATGACTTTTCCATTCCAACAGTGAGAACATTCGTATTTGTCTTTTGTGCTGGCTTATTCACTCCACATAATGTCCTTCAGGTTCATCCATGTTGTAACAAATCAGAGGATATTCCCTCTTTTAAGGCTGATTAGCATTCTATTATATACGTACCCCGTTTTCTTGATCCATTCTACCGCTGATGGACACTTAGATTGATTCCATACTTTGCCTCTTGTGAACATTATCATACAGATATCTCCTAACCTGATTTCATTTCCTTTGGCTATATACCCAAAAGTAAAACTGCCAAAGAATCTTGCAGTTCTATTTTTAATATTTTGAGGAACCTCAAAATATTAAAACAGTTTTCCATAATGGCTATGCTAATGTACATTCCTCCCAAGGGTGTACATTCCTCCACAGCATGTTGACATCTCTTACCTCTTGTCTTTTTCATAATAACTGTCCTAAAAGGTGGTAGGTAGGTAATATCTCATTGTAGTTTTTACCTCATTGTGATGATTACTTATGTTAACCTTTTCTCACATATCTATTGCCATTTGTATGTCTTCTTTTCAAGTCCTTTGTCTATCTTTAAATCAGGTCATTTATTTTCTTGCTATCAAGTTCCTTGAGTATGTAGCCTACTAATCCCTGATCTGATGTATGGGGCCACAAATATCTCTCCAGTTTTTTAGGCTGCCTTTTCACTTTGTTGATTGTTTCCTTTGCTGTGCAGAAGCTTTTTAGTTTCAACACTGAAATTCAAGTGCATTTCCAGGTTGGTGAACACATTGGTATTTGAAAAGGGTGCTCAGCCCGATACCATGAGGAGCAAACATGAACTGCATACTCAGGACTGCCTCTTCTTTTAGCTGGTCCTGATTTGTATTCTGTTTCATAAACTGTGAGGTAAATAAATGTGCTTTCCTGTCTGTGAGTTACTCAAGCTGCTCATCAAAATTGAGGGGGTTATATGGTGACAACTCCTGATTTTACAGCCAGTTGGTCAGAAGTACAAGGGATACCTAAAATGAAAGCTGGTGTCCAAGGTGAGTGCACTCTTTTTGGGGACCAGGACTTGAACCTGTGGAGTCTGCACTAACTCTGGGTATTTGGTGTCAGAACTGAGTTGCAGCATGATACTGTAGGAATCAGCTCCTGGCCTACGTGCACCATGTGTGACAGGTTGGTGGCTCATGGCACTCTGACCTATCCAGCAGTGAAATTGGAACAGAGCCCGTTTGTAATTCAAAGCTGCTTCCCAACTTCCTGATAACTGCTTTTCAGCACCCAGAGTTTCCTCATGCTGAGAATGGAAACTGAGAAGGCACCCCCTGGCCCCCAGCAGATGCCAAGGAAACTGAGACAGTGACATGATTCTGACCAGCACAAACTACCTAAATCTACATATGTATATTTCCTGCGTTTTGCCCCACTCTGTCCCCTCTCCACTTATGAAAGCTGTTCACACCCTTGAGCCCCTTGAAGATGGAGATTTGAGACTGAAAATATTGTCATCTTACCCAAGAAGGGCTTTGTTTGAATAAACCTCTTTTCTTTCACCAACCTCTGTCTCCTGAGCTTTAGTGGGTGATGAGCAGTAGAGCCTTGGATTCCTGGTGACAAAGTCATATTTTAGAAAAAGAAACTGTTTGAAATAGAGGCTTAATTTGTGCTTCCTGGTGTTGACTGGAAAACACTTGTTGACATTAGTAGTGACAAAGAACAAACTGAGGGCTCTATGAGCAAACCTCCCTGCCCCACTGGGTGCGCACTTAACTCAGGGGCAGGGATTGGCAGTCAGCAAGGGACTCCTCCTCTTTATTCACTAGTCACAGTGAGAAAGGGACAACTGTCATGCAGTCAAATTTGAGCCAATGGAACAAATGTATTTTCAGACACTTGTATCACCTTTTCTTTCTTTTGTTGTTGTTGTTGTTGTTGTTGTTGTTGTTGTTGTTGTTCTTCTTCTTCTTCTTCTTCTTCTTCTTCTTCTTCTTCTTCTTCTACTGGGGATTTTATCCAGGGGTAGTTAACCACCGAGCCACATCCTCAGCCCTTTTTACTTTTTTATGTTGAGACAAGGTCTTGCCAAGCTGCTAGGGCCTCGCTAAATTGCTGAGGCTGGCCTGGAACTTGCAGTCCTCCTGCCTCAGCCTCCCAAGCCACTGGGATTACAGGTTTTGCCACTGAGTCCTGTTCACATCAACCTTTCAAGTTAAAATTATAAAAGCCAACTCATGGTGATACTTTAAGGCTGCTAAAACCATTTCTATGATTTCAGGAAACTTGTTCAAGTGTTGTAGCTCAGTGATTACACCATGAACACTGAAGAACCTAAACCAGTCATTTGGAGGTAACATTTCAAGATGCTTCTATCAGGATTTTAGATGAAAACCAAGATATGATAGACTAATTATTGAGAATTTGACTCCCCCACAAAAAGTATATGAAATGCTTCACTTGGCAAGCTTCATATTAGCTGGTTATATTTTAAAACCATCTCTACATGATGCAATGGAGATTAAACAAATAATAATGACTTTCCAGAGTGGAATGTAATGAGAGCAGATTAGGAAGCCATGAGCTGTTTTATCCCAGGCGGAAGCCGTCATAATCCTGGCAACTTTACACTTGATAGAGAGCCAGGAGTCATCTTCAGTGGGAAATCACCCCTGAGATTCTGAGCCCTGGCCTTGCCCTGAAAACTAATCAGCAGACTTACCAACCACTTGCATCTTTTTTGACTTGGGGGTTTCTAATTTAGTAAACATAAAAAAGAAAAGAAAAGAAAAACATTGATACTGAATCTGACTTATGGATAATATTTTCACCAGTGTGGATATAATAACTTGGTAGAATATTATCCATTTAACAGATACATATTTATCAATTGTAAATCATTTGAAATTATTTTCCTTAACAATAACAGTAATAATTATTTTACATTTATGTAAACTGATAGTCTGCTTGCTGGATGCCAATTAATTTATCCTGAAATTTCAAAATGTAACAACTGGCCTCATAGGAGAAGGGGAATGGCCATGTCAGGTTCTAGGTAGCCGCATGCATGTAACTGGATGAAAATATAAACTGTGCATCTCTGGATATTTCCCCTAGCAATAAACAGCACACAGGAAAATATTTAGTCAAGTTCTACTAAATCTTGATTGTGAACAGTGAGAGTCTGGCATTTGCATCTTGACAGCTGCCATCAGCCCACTAACTAGAGCTCCATGTGGTAGAAGAACCCCTGGAAGCAGACATAGGCAAAAAGACTATCGCCTGCTTCCCTCAGCTTCTAGATGAGAACCTGCAAGGATAGGCCACTAGTGTCTCTCATCTTCCACAGTGTCATGTTGGAGGAGGGAACACAACTCCATTCTCCTACCCAGTTCATATTTATAGGGGCAGGCTCTGCCCAAGCACTTCGATCTGAAAATACTGACTTTCTTCTGCACCAGAGATTGCTCAGGGGGAGGAAGTTCCACACCTGTGAGCCAAGCAGAGAGAATAAAGGGAAACCATCTTCCGAGCACTAAAAGCTTCAGGGTGACACTCGGTAGACATAGGATGTCATCCCATACCCAGCTCTGATAAAATGGCTGGTAAGAATGGAGAACTCCATATCTCAACCTGAGGGAAATAACTTTGGAACAGAGCTCAGAAAAACTCATTTTCTAACGGTGTTGTCCAAAACAATGGCCATATTGGTGACAAGTAATTGAGAAGGCACAAGTAGCTCCATGGTACTAGTAGCAACAAGCAAAAGGGCAAAAGATTCAGAGAGAATCAGGAAGAGTCAGCCAAGAAGCATCCTGCAGTGATCAAAGTCATCCCTGGGGCCCTGAAAGGCTGTGCACATGCCCAGTCTGCATTCACTCAGCAATTAAAGTGGGATGTGGGCTGACTCAAAAGCATTCTGCATGCCATATACCACTCAATCAGCAAAATTTCTTGAGCCTTATTGGAGAAAAAGGCTTTATACAGCTTCTGATCAGACACTAGCTGAAAATAAGCTACTCTGACCCAGGGGTAACTCTGCTAAAAATAGATTCTGCTTAAAAAAGAAAATCGTTGCCATCCAGTGGAGTGGAAGTCTGTGCATGTGTCCAACACTGTGGCCCCTCAGGAGGAGCAGGGAAGAGTACTCCAAGCTACCAGCCCCTGGATGGATGGGGGGGTGGGGGGGTGGATTATAAACTCCATAAAATGTGCAGGTAAACTCCAATCTGCACACATGAGATATTTGTGAAAACAGGAAGAGAAGATAACCGGACAAGGGCTTCCTTATAGTCTGTGGCCTACAACAGGCTTATGCAGACCTGGGAAGGTAATCCCTAGGAAGACAGGGCAAGAGGCAAAAAAGAGAAATTTGAGCAAGACTTCAGAGTCTGCACACTGAGAAGGATATTAATTCCCTGAACTCAACGGAATTCATCCAGCCAAGCTGCTCCAGGATTAAAAAACTAATTGGAAAAAAAAAAAAAGAGTAGCCCAGTGTGATGGCACACACCTGTAATTCTAGTGACTCAGGCTGAGGCAGGAGGAGCACAGGTTTCAGTCAGCCTGGCAACATAGTAAGACCCTGTTTCTGAATGAATGAATGAATAAAATAAGGGCTGGGGCTGAAGCTAAGTGGTAAAACACCCCTGGGATCAACTCCCAGCACTGGAAAAAAAAATCAATTCTTAGAAATGGGAAAGGGAAAAAATATGCAGAGTTGCAACAGCATATTCTCTAAGATATCCAGAATTTAACAAAAAATTGGAGCACAAAGAAAGAGGAAAGTGATCCATACACCAGGAAAAAAAAATGACAGGCAACAACAGCTACTTCTGAGGAGAGATGGTTTGGCACACAAAGATTTTAAAGCAGCTATTATAAATAAGAACTAAAGGAAATGGGTTTGAAGAATTAAAGAAACACATAACAATGATTCATCAAATAGAGAATATTAACAGAGGGAGTGTGGTGGTTAATTGTGATGGTTAATTTGAGTAGGTTAAGGGATCCCCACATGATCTCTGTGTGTGTCTTCTGGAGCTTAGCATCCGAATCAGTAGAGTAAATAAAGAAACTAGGCCTCACCAGTGTGTGTATCCAGCCTGATGGAACAAAAACATAGAGAAAGGGCAAATTTTTCCCTCTGTGAACTTGAGTTTCCATTTGCCCTGCCTGAGAACCTGCACTCCTTGTTCTCAGGACTTTGGATTAAGATGGAAATTTACACTCCCAGCTCCTCAGTTCTCAGGCCTCAGCTCTGAGCTAGAGCCACACCCCCAGTTTTTCTGGGCCTCCAGCTTGCAGATGGTAATTCATGAAGCTTCTTGGCCTCCATAATCATGTGAGCAAATCCCTCATAATAAATCTCCACATATATCTATTCTGTTTCTTTGGAGAATACAAATTAAAACTGAGAGTAATATTAAAAACAAACAAATAAAGAACCAAGTAGAAATTTTGAAGTGAAAAGTTCATTTAAAAAAAAAAAAAACAAGCCAAGCTAAAATTTTTATTTGAGGAGCTGAACAGGATATATGAACTGGCAAAAAAATAAAAAAGCAAACCTGAAGATATGCCAGTAGATATTATGCAACCTTAAGAATAGAGAGGAAAACAATAGAAGAAAAACAAACAGCCTCCCAGAACTGGGGGACACTGTTAAGTGCACCAACATACATCTGGTGGGGGAGTACCAGGGAGGAGAGATAAAGGAAGAGAGGGGAACAGTTAGGACTGGAGGTAGAAACACGGCTGTCATCAGCATGGTAGCTGGGCCCTTGTCCCTTGTTCCACTCACTGGTCTCAATCCTTTCTGGCCCTGCTTTCCTGCCCTAAGGAGCCACTTCCTCTTTTCCCAGAACAGACTGGTATCTGTCTGCTTGCCTTTGCCCACACTGCCCTTGCTTCCTGGAGTGCCCTCTCCCTGCATTGATTTGGTCAATAGCTAGCCATCTTTATTACTGACAAAGAATGTACCAGTAATATCCACTAGGTATGGTACCAGTAATTTTTGCAAGTTATCCATAGCTTGTACTTAATCTTTACTCATCTAACAATTTTCTACAAAAAAAAAAAAACAAAAACAGACATAACAAAACTTACAGAAAGTGAACGTTTATGTGCTTCACTAAGCCAAAGTTGTGTCCTAAAGATCTGAACACAAAGACTGAGACAACCTGTTAATCCTATTAAGGCTGGGCTGAATTATTCGTAAGTTTTTGTAAACAGCGTTTTCTTAGTCTGCCTAAAACCCTGCTTTAAGATTCTTGAAAAGTCCATTTCTTTACTTTTCTGTGGGTGTGCACGCACGTGTGCACATGACTGTAACAAAATCTGACAAGGGTTCAGTTTAGTGGCTTCTTTTTCTTCAACAAGAACAAAGCTCAAGTGACAACTCCTCCATATAGCTTTCCCCATTGTCAAGGTGGAGTGACCGCTTCCTGTTCAGTTCCTCACAGGACACTGTAAACTTCCACCATGGTAGTTCTACTTATGGACATGACTGCCTCCATGTTAGAATGCTTCCAAAAGACGGTAACCTTTTCTTTATAGTATATGCTCACACTCAGCAGAGTTCTTGTCATTTAAGAAGAGGAAGGAAGGGGTCAGGAGGGGAGGGGACAGGAGAGCGGGGGATGGGGAGAAGGAAATTGTATGCAGCATGTTTCATAAAGCTGTGTTGTTCCTAATACTTCATTTAATAAATATTCATGGTTATGACTTCCTGTTTTTCTAGAAAAATTCACAGCTCCAATGGAACTCACTCTCTTTCTGTCTCTCTGGTAATATGCTATAAACAGAAATCATTTAACAGGTCAAAACAATGTTTCCTTCTGTCTCCTTTCTTTCCAAACAGTTCAAACTGCACTTATGCTTCCCCCCCCCCCCCCCTAACTAACTGAATGACTTACAACCACTTTCCAAAGGCAGGGGAGGAAAAAAAAATCCAGTGCCTAAACATGTCTGCCTTAGCAATTAATTCTCAGTGAAAGCACTCGTGGGAATGACTCCTCCTGTCCCGGGGTCACCTGAATCCATGGGAATGACTGCCTGCAGCCTCCAGAGACAGAGGAGGGGAAGGTTGGGTTCCGGAGAAATAACTACATTCTGAGCTGATCTCAGGCAGCAGTGAAGGACTCATTCTAGTCACCAGTTCTAGGGGACTTGGGTTTCGTGCTGAACATGGCTGATTCACCCTGGAGGACACCGGGTAGTGTAAGGACACTCAGCTTCTTGTATGCACCACCTCCCAACAGTACAAAGGTTCCCTCGTTCCTGTATGGTGCATTGTGTTCTCACTATGTCCTTTGGTTGCTCCTCCTGCTGGAAGATTTCTGCTTCCAGCACCTGATTGGACACACATAGGTCTCAACTATCGCATTTTCAACCTTGAGATGAAATTTAAAGCAAACACAGTGTCCAGTGAGATGAGTGCTTGAGTTATTAAAAACAGTCCATGGAAGAGAGATGCAGAGTCCTTCATTAGGGTAGAAACTGTAGGCGAGTAGGGTATGGCTAGAGGAGGTTGGTCACTGGGGATTTTATTTGGGGTTTATATTTTGGCCTTGGTGGGTGGAACCGTCTGCTTTCTGGTGGCCATGTCTCAAGCTGCTTTCCTCTGCCATCTCCTTCCACCATGATGTTCCACTTCATCTTGGACCCAGAGCTATGGAGTTGGCCAACTGTTGAGAGCCACAGAGTCGGAATGGCCCCTGGCATTTTGCCAGAAGTAATGGTTGAGAGGTGAGCCATTAAGATGATGCTGGATTGAAGCAGGTTGTGTATTCAATTGTGTATGGACCCCTGCTGTCCGCCTCAGGCGCCAGCTACTTTGGAGTTCTCCCGGGGATTTCCTGGATTATTATCCATCCCTTTATCTGTTGTGGAAGTTGGATTTTTCTAAAACAGAGAAATGAATAAGTCCCACCAGTTTCAGTAAATTGAACTGAAATGATGATGTCATCCACTTCTTGGAGAAAAACAAAGGGTATCCTGTTTTCTGTACCTTCATATGCAAAAATATTCACCTACATTTCAAACTCAAGGTGCCCCTGCTCCCAAGTAGGATATCCAGCAGGTGCTGTATGGGATGGAACTCTTCACAGCAAATAAAAGGAGGTCTAGCTTCACAATTAAGGTTAACATGTGTGTATGCTGTATCTTCCTTATGGCTTTCTCTATTTTAAAATAATTTTGTTGTTTTTTGCAGTGCTGGGGATTGAAGCCAGGGGCTTACACATGCTAGGCAAATGCTCTATCATTTAGTTACACCCCAGCCCTTAATATCTTTTATCGTCTTAATGAGCTTTTAAAGTACAAGTTTCTGGGCTCTGTGTCATACCTCCTCAATAATAACCTCTGAGAATTAGGGCCAAGGATCTGTATTTTCAGTAAGTGACACAAGTAGAGGGAAATTTTGTGATCATTGTAATACCTGAGAGGTTATTGGCAATCTTTCAATGCATAAATTATCTCTTCCATTGCCTCCAGGACACCACAGAATAATCCCATAAAAGAAACCCAATACTTGCAATATAAGCAAATAGATTTCAAATTCTGTGTTTACTGAGGCAAAGCAGACAAATAGACTTTGCACTTTGTAGGATTTCCCATATGGAGTTAATTTATAGCATAGATTTTAACCTAGTTTGCTGGGAAAATTCTTTTGACTTTCATTTTAAAGGACTTCCTGCACTCACCTTTGACCCCTCCTATACTTTTCTGAGGAAGACGATGAGAAAAAGTGATGGGTAAACTTCTCCCAGGCATGGTATGCAATTATCTGTATTCCTTCTTGTCCTGAATGTTGTTTTGGTTTTTCAAAGACTATTAGAAACCATCAGATAAGGAAGATTTAGGATTTAAATGTCAAAGGGCATCAGATATATATCTAATCTAGATTTAGTTTGAGTAATCAATGTGTCATGTCATTTTCCAGAGAATATCATTAAAATGTCTATACCAATTGGTATTCTCAGACATAATTACATAAGTCACATGTGACAACAGGAAGCAAGATGTAAGCATGTGGCTGAACATCCTCGGTACAATACAGACATTCATTTAACTCAGTCCTGCAGCAAATACTTCCTGACCACTAACTGAGACAAAGGCAGTGCAAAGTGGATGAGAGAGACACCATCCTTCTGTCTGTAATGAGGACACTTCATTGAGAGACAGATATTCAGCAATTCATTAGTTACAGCTTTGGTCACAGGAAGTTCTATCAGGAATCTCACATCGTATGGAGTGGGAGCAATGTTTCCTTAAACCATGGCCCTTTAAGGAATGACCTCAGATATGTACAGGGCCAAGAGCAGTGGAGAATGAGGCTCTAGGTGGGAGGACAGGAGTGCAAATGAGAGTGCAAAAGGAACAGAAGGTCATGGCCAGATGAAGGAACAGATAGGAGCACCATGCCATCAAGTACAATAGCTAGGAAGAGTGTTAAAAGATGGAGTGCTAAGATACACACAAATCAGGTAAGAGAAGTGACAGGTCATTGAAAAGGAAAATGATGAGATTTGTGATTTTAAAACGTGATTATTTCACTACTGTGAAAAATGGGTATAGAGGAGAGTGCAAGAGAAGATGCAAAAAGTTGAGTTAGGAATACATGGATAAGAAAGGTATGTTTTTAAAGCAATATATAAAATATAATATATAAATATGCATATATATATGTATGTATTATGTGTGTAACTACAATAAAGATGGTTACTTAACATTCAATATACCCTTATCAGAAAAGTTGCTCCAACAAATGACTTCATATATCACCAGTAAATCTCTACTGGTTTGTTAAATGGTAGAAGAAACATTAGATAGAAAGTTTCATTGGTGCAATGACTGGCACTCAAAATTAATGAATTGACTCATCAACTGCATAGCCACTTCTGTCACTGCATGAACAGAGTTCTGAGGATCTGCAGAACCTAGCAGCCACTTGCCTTTAGGAGTGGTACCCTAAGCCTAGGACCACTTGGTTCTGTGTCCCATTGCTTCCAAAGGATTTGGCTTCAAAAGGTGGGCTGAATCCTACTGCTAAACTATTGCTATATGTGCTCAAGTAAGCCTTTAATTATAGGTACTTTTCAAAGTACCTAAAGAATAAATAAATGGAATGGATGGAATGCCAGCTTTTGTGCTTACTTGCAAACAAATGTTTGTATATTGGTAGAATCTGATCAAAGCCTTGCTCTAAATGTGACATCTCATCTGGTAGCAAGAATATGGAGGAGGATGCTTATCACCCTCCAAATATCCTAAGCTAACAAGATATCCAATGAGAAACTGAAAGTGGAATTGACCAAGTTGGCTCAGGCCAGTTAACAATAACTGGATTAAAATAGTATTGGTAGAGATGGAGGGAAGTGGATGAGGACCAGGGCAGTATCAAGGATGACAACTTTCTGCCATGAGCAACTTGGTTCATAGTAGTAAAATACACAAAGACAAGGAACACTACAGACAGAGCTAGTTTAGGAGAAAGGTTATAAATTCAGTACTGGAGAGACTGGATTTGATATATGTATGAATTTGCTAGATGAGGATGTCGTATATGCACTTAGATGCAAGAGGTCTATGGATGAAGATGTGCCTCCCTCTGGGGGTCTTTGGTAAATAGTGTAATTGAAACCATGGGAGTCCAGAAGAATGCCTGGGTAAGTGGTGTTGGAAAAGAGACAATGCCCTGAAGAAACCCTAATACATAAAGACTGTGTTCAGAAGCACGTAAATTGGATATGATTTTTGGCATTTTTACTTTAGCATAATTGTTTTGTTTTATGTAATTTTAAGAACTGATAAAATTCCTTTGCAGATAAGCTGCCTTATTTGGAAAAATGTCTTGGTAGCCAACTGAGTCAGAGGATACAGAATGTGCTTCATGACATCCCTAAGCAATGAAATAGAATCACAAAACTGCTATGCAGGAAATTAGAATAACTTATTTTGCACTTTCAAGAAAAGAAGGGGGTAGACAAGACAGCTGGATGGAAAGAGAACAGGCTGGAGGGTTTATTGGGAGAGACCTCAGGGGAAGAGCAGGAAAAGGAAGTTAGTCTACTGTTCACTAATAATTGTTCATGATGCTGTTTGTTTGCTTTCTTGCTTGTTTGCATTTTAAACCAATGAAGGAGCTGAGTTTTATGTCAGGGTCCGAGACACAGAGACAAAGGCATTATGTGGGGATGTGAGGACACAGTGGCTAAGGCAATAGCTGAAACTTTCCCCCCTAAGTACTGGCAGAAAATTTGGGGATGTCTTTGAAAATAAGCTGTGCGATTAAAGGACTTATTTTCTATAGATATTGAGAGATAAGTGTATCCAATCTCTTAAGTGTATTAAACACTTTAAATTTTTTCTTTGTATTATTTTAAAATTATTTTTAATAGATATTAACAGTTACAAGTTCAACCATAACTAAGAGCTCTTTAAATAAGCCTTACCAATTCTTATTTTTATCCAGAGGCAACCATTATCATCTAGCTCTTATTTATCTTTCCAGAAATAGTCCATGTGTACAAAGGAAATACATGTGTATTCTTTAAAAATGTTGGCAGAAATTTTGACAGATTTGATAGACTCTTCAGCATCTTCTTTTCTCAAATAGACACTGGTGCTACATTTCAGTATAGAAAAGCAGCCTTTTAAGCTTTTAAGATCTAAAGTTTTCTATAAATGGATATGTCATGATTTATTTAAGGAGTTTCCTACTTGGGGTCATAGAAATTATTTCTAGTTTACTATTATCAAAAATCCTGCAATGGAAAATTTGCCCATAATCATTTTGCACATGTATAAACTGAAATGATTTTTCTGTCAAGTGAGTTCAAAACTCCCTTCTCCTGATGACAAGGGGCAGATAGGGAAGAGGCAGATGGCAAAAAAGGACACAGATAATGGTTTAGAAGGTGCAGCTGAGAATCTCAGCTAATGCTGCAAAACCACAGTCATATGTTCAGGGAAACTGGAGGAGAACAAAATGTCTCCTATACTTGAGATATGTGTTTTGGAAGACAACATTGGAGAGAAAAGTGTGGATTGCAGAGAAGACAAATTAGCAAGACCCACTCCCTTGTCTTCCATGGAAAACAATGATCAACAGAAGAAATAAAGATAGGGATCAGAAACTGTCAAAAATGACTTTATGTCTAGACACACAAAGAAAATACTAGACAGTTTTATGATCAAGTATTGATACAGTATTTGTAATAAACCTTTTCAGATGTGCTATAAAATCTGGAGGACTTTTACTCCTGTTAATATTGTTACAGTTGTTAGAATACATGAACCTTCCTTTACTATTAGTCAAAATACTGGTGCCCAGAGTGAAAGAAATAAAAAGAAAAATGATAACAAAAGCTAACATTTATTTTATGCTTACCATGTGCTAAGAATCATGAAGATTCTCCATAGGTTGTCTTGTTTTATCCGCACGGAACTTTAAAAAGTAAGATTATTGTCCATTCTACAAATGAAAGAGTTAAGTTCACACAATGAGTACACAATGGAATCAAGATTCAAACTGGGCCACTCTGACTCTGAAGCCCTCACTGACAAATGCATGAAGTTTTAGCCAAAGAGAGATTCTAAGCTCAATGCTGATAACTAGCCCTAATACACAGATGTCCTTGCATTGGCTATATTTTTAATCCCAGAGGTCCCTTAAAGACAGGGTGTTTGCCGTAAAGTGACTTGGAAACTAACCACTTACCAATGTGCCTCATGCAAATCCTAATTCATTTCAAGTGAGTGCAGAAAAACAGCCTTCTATAAAAAGCCCCTTATTGCAAAGCTTATTTCTGTATGTGCTATGAGTTAAACATTCATTTAAAAATCATTATTGGCATTATAGGCTAATATTTGCTTAAAGAATTATAACAAAGAGTGCTCATTTCAAATGATTAAAATGAGTAAAAAAATTTAAGGGCTATAGTGAAAGGTAAAATATGTCAATGACAGATCCTATCATCATATCTGATGCATAAGAAGTGAACAGTAAATACTTTTTAAAGGAATTAACAGTTCAAAAAAATATACAAGGCTATCAGAAGCCTAGTTATATTCACTTCTGGGTACTCTGGGCAATCACATCTAGAAGGCACAGAAGAAGCTTCTGAATGCCAGGAAACATTTCCTCCCCATATCCAGAAAAATGACAATTCTGAAACTTGTTAAGGAAAAAATATATGCTGTGAGTTTCCAGATTCAGATCTAGTTGCTGGTGGCCTTGCAACACTAGGCTCTCTCCTTGCTCCTGTTCATATTTAAAGTAATATCATTTTTCATTATTGTCAAACATTTTCAGATGTAATATTTACAAGAACCTGGAGAGGCAAAAATAAAGCATTAAAAATAACCTGGATGAGAGTCCTTGGAAGACTGGGAACAAAACCACCATTTGACCCAGCTATCCCACTCTTCAGTCTATACCCAAAGGACTTAAAAACAGCATACTTCAGGGACACAGCCGCATCAATGTTCATAGCAGCACAATTCACAATAGCTAAACTGTGGAACCAAACTAGATGCCCTTTAGTAGATGAATGAATAAAGAAAATGTAGTATATATTTACAAAATGGAATATTACTCAGCAATAAAAGAGAATAAAATCATGATATTTGCAGGTAAATGGATGGAGCTGGAGAATATAAATGCTAAGTGAAGTTAGCCAATCCCAAAAAACTAAATGCCGAATGTTTTCTCTGATAAAAGGAGGCTGATTTATAATGGAGTTGGGAGGGGGATTGTGGGAGGATTAGATGAACTCTAGGGCAAAGGAGTAGGAGGGGAAGGAAGGGGGCAAGTGGGAGGAAAGATGGTGGAATGAGACGGACAGTTACCCTAAGTACATGTATGAAGAAACGAATGCTGTGAATATACTTTGTATACAACCAGAGACATGAAAAATTGTGCTCTGTGTAATATGAATTGTAGTGCATTCTGCTGTCATAGACAACAAATTAGAATTAAAAAAAGAAAAACTTGGATGATGAGACAGTGTCCTCTTTCTAAACAGGTGAGCCCTTTTAGGACAGCCGATTGTTTTTCTTGTTGACTCCCATGGCTACATGTTGACAATGGTGCAGTTCCTGGCGTCCTTGTGCCTTGATCTGGGGAAATAGTCCAATTCAGTTCCCTCCCAAATTGCTCTCAAGGTTACAGGAAGCTTCTTAAAGGTCCTGTAGGCTTGCTGGGACCTGATGTTACAGTCTAGTGGGCTTATCTCCATGAAGGCTCTCTGGAGACAGAGACTGTCCAACTTATCAGAGAAAGTCCAAATCAAAGAAGGGCACAAGAGCATTTGCAGTACTGACAAAGTCACCAAGAATTGCAAAAACAGTTTTTACAAAGACGTTATCTTTATTATTAATGAAAATGCAGAATAAATTCTATTATTCTCCTTCCCTTTACAGTCAAGGTCTTGAAATGTTATTCAATAATTATCTTCTCTTTATCTCTTATTCATTCTTCTACCTTAACAATCTCAGGGCCATCCCCATCACTATACTAAAATCACTCTTTTCTGAGGTCATTATTAACTTTCTAGTTACCAAATCAAAGATATATATATATAGTCTCCCCCAATATACTCACCACACATACCACTGAGAATCTTCTTCTTGAAATTCTCTTCTCTGCTCTTGGAGTCTATGACAGTATCTTCTTTTGAATTTCCTCTAAGGTCCCTGATTGCTCCTTTGACAAGAACCTTCTTGAAAGATTTTCTAGATTGCCTTTCTTTCTGTGTTATCATTTTCTTTTCTTCTATGTTTATTCTCAATTTACAAATAAGAAATTGACAAATTTACAAATAAAACAATAGAAGCTATACACACACACATATATATTTATGCAGACACCTTGTTTTAATATATGTGTACAATGTGGAATACACTTCTTTTATGTCTCTGTGGAATCCCCATCTACCCAACTGCTCACCAGAGACCTGAATTAACTCTCCTCATCTTTCCCACTCTATATTGCAGAGACCTGCTGATTGTATCCTCTTCTCTAATCTATCACATCTTCTCCATTTCCACTAATTTTGTCTTGTTTGCTCCTATCATTCTGCATATGGATGACAACACCCACTTCCCAAACCCTTAGACCACAGTGAATGTTCAACAACTTTGTTGGAGAAATGCTTACAAATTCATAATTCTTCTCCTCACCACTGCTACCCAGAGACTCACCAAACTTGCTCCAGGAATCTTTCTAAAAGACACAAGTTGTTCATGTCTCGTCTCCCCCTACTTCAAATCCTTCAGGATCGGTTTTAAGTTTTAGCCATCCTAGCATGGCACACAATAAACTTCTTGCCCTTCCCTAGCCTCGTGTGCCATCATGCCCCATGTGAACTGTCCTTGCCACCACGTAAAATGACTCACAGTTCCATTAACCTTTAAGGCCCGGCTCACCTCACTTTTTCATTAGGGTACCACTAACATTCAGTAACGTGCAGATGCTAAATACATGAACTCATGGATTTTCACAAGTGTATACACTAGTGTAGCCATCGACTCAAACAATATCTGGAACATATCTATCATTGTAAGACGTTCCCCGTCTTACCAGTCAATCCCTCCACCTTCACAAGAGGAAAAACACAGTTGCAACTTCTAACACCATATATTTCTTTGCCTGTGTATCTGGCTTCTTTTTCTCAACACACCTGTGAAATTCATTCATATCATTGTATGTACCAGATGTTCACTCCTTTATATTACTGGCTAGCATTCCACCTTTAAGTATACAATATGTTTATGCATTGGTGGGCAAGTGAGTTGCTCCCAGCTTAGGGAAATGATAAATATAATTAAAATAAGCATTCTTATACAATCATCTTGAGATTATATTTTTCTTTTGCATAAATACCTAGAAGGGAATTATTAGGGGTAATATAATAAGAAACTATTATTTTCTAATCATGTGTTCATGTATTTGACATTTGTTGTCAATTTTTATTTTTTTTAGGCATCTAGTGTATGTTAACTGGTGTTTCATTGTAGATCTCTAAGTTTCATTTTCTTTTCAATTAATGTTGGCCCCCACTCCATTGAATTTAGCAGTCATTGTATATCCTCTCCTAGGAAATAACCCATTCAAGTTTCTGCCCATTTAAAAAATTGGTATGTCTTCTTATGATTCTTTTGTAGCAGTTCTATATGGATTCTACATACAAATTCTTCCCTTTTGTAGGCTCTCTCTTCACCTTCTTGATTATTTCCTTTGCTGTGAAAAAGCTTTTTAGTTTGATACCATACCATTTATTGATTCTTGATTTTACTTCTTCACAGGTGAATACCTTTTTCCAATATTTCCAATATTTCTGCTCCAGGAAAATTGTATTATCATCTGTCTTTATGCCTTTTTATTTTGTTGTGTTAGATTCTTTACCTGGGAGAAACTGTTTCCCAGGTAAACCTACCCTCCCATTGGGGGTAGGTTGACATCGTAGGTCATGGTACTCACTGACATTCTTGTTACTTTCTCCACCACAACCACAGGGCCAATCTGAGACTAGGGCTGTATTGTATTTAGTGTTTGTATCTTGTAGAATGTCTACCAAGTAGCAGTGCTCAATGGTTGCTGCCCAAATACATAAATGAATTGCTGAAACCTGGAAGGGTTGACTAAATGTCATGGATTAACTGCTTTGTATGACCCTTTCTCTACCTGAAAATGAGGTTAACTTCCCACTTATAAACAATGAAATGTTTTCTTGCTTGTTTGTTTTTTGTGTTTGTTTTATACAAGTGATTGAACCCAAGGGTGCTTAGGCATTCAGACACATCTCCAGCCCTTTTTATATTATGTTTTAAATTTTGAGACAGGATCTCGCTAGGTTGCTGACAGCCTTGCTAAGTTGCTGAGGCTGGCTTTGGACCTGCAATCCTCCTGCCTCAGCCTCCTGAGTCTCTGGATTACAGGAGCGCGCCACCACATCCGTGCAAGGAGTTTTTGAAACCATGAAAATGGGGTTTTTCTTTCCTCCTTTAAGTGTTTACAAATAAGAATGCTATGAATATCTATAGTACCCCTCAAAATAGCTTGGTTGATGGGGTTTTTGGCTTTATATTGGGCATAATATTTTTTTAACTTTAAAATAGTGAATATGCATTTTGAATTTTTATCTTTTCCTGGGCTAGGGATGTTATGATATGCTATGATACTCTCTTGTGATGCTAGGCAGTGACAGCAGGCTACAGCTTCTGGTCATTCATGCAACACTGGAGTAAACAACTGGTACCCTACAATGGACTGTGTGGCTAAGGTAAGATGCTTGATAGGTTAGATGTGCTAAAAATATTTTTGGTGGGGTGAGCTGGAGATCAAACCCAGGACCTCATGCATACTAGGCAAGTGCTCTACCACTGAAATACACCCTTAGTTCTTAACTGCATTTTGACTTAACAATATTTTCAACTTTCTGATGGTTTTCTCAGAATGTTACCCCCTCATAAGTTGAAGAGCATCTGGATACACTTTTCACACACTTTGTTATTGTTTCATGAATCCTGATTTTCATTTCAAAAGCAGTATATATGATCCTTAATAATTTAGATAGCTTCTGCCGCTCCTGGAGCTGCTTGTGTGCTCGTTCGGTGCGGACCTGGTACCTCTTTTGTGAAGCGGCAGCTGAGGAGACTCCGGCGCTCGCCATGGCGACGAAAAGCCCAAGGAAGGAGTCAAGAATGAGAACAACGATCATATTAACTTGAAGGTGGCGGGGCAGGATGGTTCTGTGGTGCAGTTTAAGATTAAGAGGCATACACCACTTAGTAAACTAATGAAAGCATATTGTGAACGACAGGGTTTGTCGATGAGGCAGATCAGATTCCGATTTGACGGGCAGCCAATTAATGAAACAGACACACCTGCACAGTTGGAAATGGAGGATGAAGATACAATTGATGTGTTCCAGCAGCAGACAGGAGGTGTCTACTAAAAAGGGAACCTGCTACTTTACTCCAGAACTCTGTTCTTACAGACCAAGAATACATTCTCAATTAGAAAACTGCAATTTGGTTCCACCACATCCTGACTACTACAGTATAGTTTTCTTTATTCTTTCATTTTCCCCTTCCCCATTCCTTTATTGTACATAAAGTAACTGGTGTATGTGCACAAGCATATTGCATTTTTTTTTAAAACTAAATGGCCAATGATATGTTTTGATTGACATCAAATGGAGATGGGATGGGGAAAAATACTGGTTCTGTGAAAATATCCCCTTTCTCCATTAGTGGCATGCTCATTCAGCTCTTATCTTTATATTCCAGTAAGTTATTTTGCTCTCACTGTTTTAACAAAAAACAAAAAAACAGCAACAAAAAAAACCTGAACAACATAAAAATCCTTGCATACCTTGTTCGATTGGAGAATTTTAATGTTTTTCATTTATCATTGTAAAACCAAGGACAATTTTATAACTTTTTTGTACGTAGCTGTTACATGTAGGGCAATCTGTCTTTAAGTAGGGGTAAATTACTCTTAAAAAAGATTCCTAGATAGTTTTCCCTTCAAGTCAAGCGTCTTGTTGTTTAAATAAACTTCTTGTTTAAAATGAAAAAAAAAATAATTTAGATACTTCTCAAAAATATCCTGCAAGAAAAAAAAAATCCTATGATTAGCTAGGACTTGTAACACAAGAGATTGTCATTTGACTTTGTCATGTAAAGTGATCAGCTTTTTATTTTAATGAATCTCTCTAATGTTTAAAATCACATGGACTACATGAAAAATGACAATGCCATCGGTAGGCATGTCCAACAAATGAGACCTTGATGAATTCCATAGAGAAGTCTGACCGAATAATGGAAGCTGAAAAGTCATAATACTATTCTGACAGGAAGGTGAAGGTTAAAAAAAAATGAAAAGCACCAACAATTCATGAAAATGATGGGCTAATTGAGGAAGCAAAGTGCAATCTTCTCCTCTCTGCAGGAAACCACAGAGTGGAGAAGCCCTTGCTCAGCAGACAATGAGACACAATCAAAGGACATTCAGCACGTTACAAATGCAGCATTTGAGAGTGGAATGACTTTCTCTATACCAACAAAGCCTCAGAAAATCCAGAATTTTATTGGTGAGATTCTTGCATTGCAAGAACAATGCAGCATGGATCCTCACCCTGAAATGATTAAAAGTAACTGAAGTAAGTTTGATGTTTAAGTTAAATTGATAAATATGTATACAGAGTACAGAAAATGTAGTTACATGTGTAAAGAGCTATACTGTTCCATTTCCAAATATGAAAAGCATGTAATTTAGAAACTAATCGAAACCGAATTTGTAGGTATTTGCTACACCTCAGACTTGCATAATAAGAATGTATCCATTATCTAATACGCAATTTTTGCTCCTGGTAGAACTGGTTCTGTTAGGAGGGTCATGAAAGGATCTCAACCCTTTTCCTTAGTCAAGTCTTGCTTTCTGCTATGAGCAGGAGTACAAGATAATCTTTCTTAAATGACCCAAATTTCTAGATCCTTTTGAGAATTTGGTTATGATTGAAATTCAATGCACAGGAAGTTATAATGCTGGTTGCAAAGAATTTAAGCTGAAAATGGAAACTGTCTCACCTTAAATACACTGTATGTCTAGAACAATTCCTGGTTGAATAATCAGTGAGTGATATAATGGAAGGTCTTAAGAGAAGAGGAAGATTAATAGGACAGTTGCAATTGGAAGGCTATATTGAAGAAATTAAAGAAACAGACCAGATAATTGAATGAACACTCTAGGATTCATCTAGCTATTGAACAAAGAGAGAAATTTATTCACAGAGTTTTTCAAATACAAACAAAATAGCACTTTTTAATTGTTTTTTTACAAAATGAATATTGAAATAAATGTGGTACAGCACAGTACAATAATGGACGAAAGAAAACAAGATCTAATGATTGGAAAATGTCTCTCATGACTCTCACCTCCTCAACGGAAGTCTCTCCTATAGTGGACAGAAATTTGCCCCTTGACTTCATAAGAATATCATATCAGAAGCTACTCAGAGAAATGTTGCATACCTTTGAATAATATTGAAATATGAAGGCTTAACTCTAAAAGCCTGCATAAACACTGAGAACATGTAGAGTGGCTAAAGAGTTTATGCAGGATATACAAAATACTGATATAGTGGCATATTGGTCCATTTATTAGGTTTAATGTATGTTTTATAAAGGGATAATACTGTGTTTTCAATGGATAGTAAAAAGAAAACAGAGGAGTAATGCACTAGGGAACCCCTCCCCCACAGTCTGTGATGATTTACGTGTGTTGCGTGGGCATGTGTGGATGTGTATCTGCGTGTGTGCTCGTGTGCTTTCAGGAGTGGCATTACCTACAGGGAACGTTTGTGGGGTACCCTGCTTCCCACATAATACTGTTTCTACTAGCCCTTCTGATTCTCCCAAGTCCTCGCCATTAAAAAAAAAAGCAACCAAAATTCTTGTTTGCATATATAGATTTGCTTTGCATGTGTATGCGATATATGCTGACAATATTGTGTGGAATAGAAACACCCGATACCCTGCAACTCTTAGCCTTTGGTCCATATTTTCTTTCCTCCATCATTCTCCATTTCTGTCACCAGCCTCCCACCACCCTCCCTTCCTAAATAAAGTTCCTTGTTCCATCGGGTTTCCCTTCATTAGCACGGTATTGAATCAGAACCACTATTCCACCTTTTAGAAGTAGCCGGAAGTTTTGGCCCCTTCCAGCCCCTGTGGCCTGTCTTCTCTTCGGCTTCTCCTGATGGCTCCACCTCAGTATGGGTAGTGCTTCTGTTTCTTGCCCGAGAAGCAAGCCAGCCATGTGCACAGCAGCATGGCGGCAGCGGCACCTGCTCCCGTGCAGTAGTAGGCCCAGCCGATCTCACACTTCCCTAGGGACAAACGAAGGGAGAGAGAGCAAGAACAGATGAAGAGGGCTTTGAAGGAGGTTTTGTTTGTTTCGACGTGTGTGCTCTGAAAGAACCTGGTGTTCTCACTCTAATGGAGCGATACTACACTGAAAGCTATCTTGAGAGTAAGTTGGTTGTATGCATTTCAGAAGGCTCTCAAGGTCTGTGACTCAGACCAGCCAAGAGGACAAAAGCCTGTTCCCTTCACCAATGCCCACAGCCCTGGCTGAAAGAAGGAGAAGTTGATTCTAATTTGACACCTTTAACCCAAACTCACATGCATAATAAGGCATTTTAGAATAAGAATTCAAGATACAGGTACCATCTTTCTGCAAACAGGCCACTTTAAGGAAGAGAACCATTTGAAGGGCAAAACTAAAATGAATCCTATATTTACATGACATTGTCAAATGATCACACTCTTATTATCCGAATTATAGAACAAAACTCCCTGATTCTCCCTGGGTCAACACCTTTAAAGTGTCCTTCGAATGAAAACAATGACAAGAGCCAAATGGCTCCCTCTGTCTCAGTTGGTTGATTATTAATAATAAATAATAATAATAAAAACAGAAAGATTTTCTTTCATATATGGTCTTTGTTGGTTTCTTCCAACAACACTGAGGTGAAATGCTGTTGAGAAGCAAGCTAGGATTTAGAAAAGTTAGTGGTTAACCCAAAATCATATGCTTACAATTGTTAGTAAACTGAACCAGGATTTAAACCTGGGTTCCAGATTCCAAGAATAAAAAGTCATTTATTGAAAATTTCTTTTCTGAGTTCATGAAAGTGATTTCTGCACTCATGAACTTTTTTTTTAAAATAGTATCCACATTATTCTTTTTATGTGCAGAGTAAAGAAGACCTCTATATGTTACATTAGATGCTGTCCTTTCTGCCCCAATTCTTACTCCTCTTTCCTCCTGTCTGACCATCTTATCAGACAATGTTCCAACAGCAACCATTTCCCTCTCTTTCTTTTGTTCTTGCTTACACATCACCTTAGAAACAAACATAAATAGCAGGACACTTGGATTTCAATTGCATCAACTATAGGCTGAAAACCATGTCCCTTTTTGCATAAGTCAGTCATTCTTGCCTTGTTCATTTGTGATAAAAGTAATAACTTCTCTATTGAGAAATGCAAAGACTGTTAGATTTAATGTGCAGTTTAACTTCATATCTGTTTATAGTTTTGATATGAGGCATCTCCCAAAAGCTCATGTGTGAGTAAATTCAGAAATAGAGGTGATATGAATAGATTATAAGAGCCATAATCCAATCAGTGGATTAATCCATTTGATGGCTTAATGGTTTGAAAGGACTATTGTAATGGGTGGTGACTATAGGCAGGTAGGATGTAGCTAGCAAACCTCTCTCTCTGCTTCCTTGCCACTAGGAATCGAGAAGTGCTCCTCCATCATGCCCTTCCGCCATGATCTTGGACCCAATGCAATGGAGTTGGCTGACCATGGCCTAAACCTCTAAAACCACTAGCCAAACTAAATGTTTCCTCCTCTAAGCTGTTCTTGTTAGATATTTTGGTCACAGTGATGCAAAGCTAATTAGCACAGTATCTTCACTGGAAGTTAATAGGAAGGGTAGTCGTTATGTGCCCCATGTGTAGATAAGGCAAGGTGAGACAACGTTAAGCAAGTTATTGGCTTGTGGTCAGCATGAAAAGCAACACAATTAGATCAAGAGCCTCCTCATCTTTAAAGTATCCCAGATATTACCATGCCCACAGACAGCAGGCTGCATTGTTCAGTCTTCAGCCCAACTGTCATCCTGAATTTGTCCCTTCTATATGCAATAAGAGTAACAGAAATACATATACGTATTACTATTTACACAAAATTATTAGGAGAAATTTATGTGAAGTGAATACTAATGCTTTTAACTACTTACAATAGCGAAAATATGGAAATCAACCTAGGTGTCCATTAGCAGATGAATGGATAAAGAAAATGTCACACACACACACACACACACACACACACACACACACACACACAGTGGAATATTATTCAGTCATAAAAGAATGAAATCCTGGGGCTGGGGTTGTGACTCAGTGATAGAGTGCTTGCCTGGCATACATGAGGCACTGAGTTCTATCCCCAGTACCACATAAACAAATTAAATTTTAAAAAAAGGTATTATGTCCATCTACAACTAAAAAAACATATTTTTAAAAAAAGAATGAAATCCTGTTATTTGCAAGATCATGGCTGGAAGTGGAGGTCATTATGTGAAATGAAATAGGTCACGTATATAAAGACAAATACCACGTGTTCTCATTCATTTGTAAAAACTAATAAAGTCAATCTCACGGAAAAAGGAAATGGAGAGGGATTGCTAGAGACGGGGAAGATCAAGAGGCAAGGGAACATGAAAATAAAGTATATAAGAGATAGAAAATATTCAGAAGATGGAGAAGTTCAGGTTCTTCCATAGCATGGTAGGGTAATAGTTGATTTAAACAATCTATGGTATATTTCAAAGTGACTAGAAGAGTATGAAATTTCCAGTCCATAAAAAAGATCAGTGTTCCAAGAGAAATATTTATTATCCTGTCATCACACGTTATACACATACATTGAACTAACAATAATAAACCCTATAAAGATGTACAAACATTGTCTCAATAACATTTTTAAAAAATATATTGATGCATTTAATCCTCATGAGAACACAGTGTGGCAGGTATGTGAATGTCATCCCCATCTTTCAGACAGGAAATTTAAGGCCGAGCAAAGTTTGATGTCCTGTGTCCCTCTCTAAAGTGTCTGCAGAGTCCCTGGCATCCCTGGCCACTGTGTCTGCTGCCCTTGTCCACCTGTCTGTCTCTCTGCTTCTACTCACATAATCACCAGCAGCAAAGAAGGCAACTATCTATTTAAAGATAAATCAGATCAAGTCACTTTTTGACTTAAAACCCTCGAAAGAATTCTCCAAAATCCGTCTCCTCCCTGTGGGCTCTGGGGTCTCGAATAAGCTGGTATTTGCTGTCCTCTCTGGCTTCATGGTCACCCTCCCCCTGTGCCTCTCCAGCCACACTGGCCACCTTCTCTGTAGCACATCCAGCTAGTTGCTGATATGAGAGCTCCACATTCATTATTCCTTCTATCCAGAAAATTCTACATCCAGACTGTTGCAGAACTAACTGGCTCCATCTCCCAGTGGCACCTCCCAAAAGACACCTCCCACCGGCTGTAGCCTCTGTGGTTGCTCTCTTGCCTCTGCTCACTGCATTGCCTCCACAGCAATTTCCATGGATTATAAATTCAGTGTGTGCACTTAATTTTGGTCTCCATCTCTAGAATGAAAACTTCAATAAGGGGAGACTTCCTATATTTTATTCCCAACTATCCACTATCACTGTGCCTGACCCGCAGTGGGCACTCGATAAATGACTGATAAATAAAAGACAAGGTAAAATAAAAATAAAGAAAGGAAACAAAGCAGGCAGACAACCATCTCCTAAAAAACAGTAAATCTGGGATTTTATTTTAAGAATAACTCCAATCCTATTTTGGAAATGAATTTTTGGAAAGACGTTCCCAAAAGCAAGTATGTATTTCCAAACCTCCTACAGAGTATTTTAAATTTAACAGGGAGCTCAGTTCTAAAGGATCACATCTCCACCTTGGGTAGGTCTCACAGGCACAATGACCTCCATTAATTCTGATAGACAGCATAAGCATTTTTCAAGGGTAACAAAGTCCCCCTTCACGGACCACGTTTGCTAATGTGGCTGTGAGTCCTGGGAATTATCTCCATTTTGAATTATTCTTTACCTTGATTAAATAAATCTAGAAGGGAAAATTAGAAGGCAGATAAAAGATGGCCAGTGGTTTAGACCCTTCCAAAGAGTCAGCAGAATGTGTCGTCTATCTGTTCCACACGGAGCTCCTGACATGGAATATAAGCCATTGCTCATTATTAACAAGGTATTGACCTACATGCAGTTCCACGACCTGACACGCAAAGCAGAGTATATATAATTCTTTATTAATTATAGGACACTTTCTTGAGAAAAAGAGGCTGGCAAGGATAATTATTTCAGAATAGTATATGTGACAGCAGCACTGCTTATTAAAGATGAAAAGGTGGGGGGAGGCTACTAACGCATTGATCCTCAGAGGGCCAAGGTTAGAGGGGATAATATTTTTTCCTATAGTTAAGTCAATAAAATATAAAAACTTCAGAGGCTTGTGCCTGGAGGGGAAACTATAACTGGTGGTGTAGATGCTCCGCCCCATTCCTCTGGATCCGGCTGATGTTTCTGGGCTCTTAGTCCACAACTTCTGCTTGTGTTTTGCTCCTAACAGCTCTTACTTGAAACCCACCTCAGAGGACCCATGAGAAAATGGAACCAATTTGCCTCTACTCTCTGACAGCTGAAGTGGTCCCCAGCATGACCTGTAGCCAAGGTCATGACTCAGGACTGGGGCACAAGTGTGAAGACCCAGTGACTTCTTGCCTCTCGATGGGGCAGACTGTGCAGTGTAAGGAATGTTCCAGAACACCTGTGAGCCGAGGCTGGGACCTCACCTCAGATTGCACCTGTGCCTGGTATTCAGTCCTTCATCGCTTTGCTTTGAAATCTGGCTCATTTCCTGAACCACTTGAACACCAATCTTCACCTCAGCATTTGCTCTAGGGGAACCAGATCTAAGATAGCAGCAATGAACAAAGTTTTCTTGTTTTTCTTTACCAGAGGGGCTCCTAGTTTCTTCAGGTGTCCAAGGCTTAAGCACCCCACCTACCTACTCACCCAAGTCCTGTCAGTCCCTGAAAGACCCGGAGCCTGAGCCACTCTTCCTTGTGCTGCCATTTTCAAGGGCAAGTCCAACTCCTTGTCGACACCAGTGTGTAACTGTAGTTTCTAATCACTGTAATGTTTCTGGATGCATTCTAGTTTATGTCACAAAACACATGGTGGGCTCATCAGATGAAAGCTGGGAGAAAACTAAGCAAAGGTTCTTAAAATGTTTGGCAATATAAGAAAATGTGATCCCTGATTACACATCTATGCAAGTTCATATGTTATGATTTATACATTTTGTGGTTAAATCCAGCGGCTGATTAAGGACCAAATGAGCAATTAATGTTTAGTGCAGTTTGAAATAAAAATATTCCTGTATTTCAGACATGAAGATAATTAGGTAATTTGAAAAAAAAATTAAATCAAAGGTGACTTTGATTTGTTCTAGTATTCTGGATTACATAGAAATAGAGCCATCTCATCAAACCAGCCTCAAAAATATATGAAATATACGAGCACTCCCACACACATATCTTTAGAAAAGCAAAAAAAATAATCAAGATCAGTCCAGTAAGACCAAGAAGTATCAACAGGATTCAGGCAAACATGAAGAAACATTAAACCCCTGGTTCTTTATTCCCTCCCCTCCTTCTCTCCCTCCTTCTTTTCTTCTCTCCCTTTTTCCTCTCATTCATGGATTCAACAAATACGTATTGAGGGCCCTGGGCCCACTGGCCATCACAGAGTCCTAGGAAGTTAGTGGAGAATAAGATGAATATAATTCCTGCTCTCCAGCTTACTGTCCAGCAAGGAAATAAATACTCAATAATATTCTTACACTTATGTAATAATTATGATAGGCTCTTGAAAGGAAAAAAAGTCCAAGATACAAAGGCAGCAAATCTCAAGAGTTCTATATAGTGTGGTCAAGTCACTGAGGGAATGCCTTAAATTAGGAGTGAAATTTGAACAGAGTCTTGCCAGATGAGTAGAGGCAAGCCAAGCACAAACATGGGAGGCCAGAAAAGAGTGTGTTTGGGTTAAGGGAAAGGTTTTGTTAAAGTATTGCTCAAGTAAGACATGGATGCCTTTTGGGGTGTAAGGCAAAAGATGAGGTTGAGTATGACTGTTACTGGAGTCCTGGTCCAGAGGCCTGACTCTGGGGGGGCCCAAGAAACCTCAAGTCTAGCTGCTCATTCTAAAAACCAAGAGGAAAAGTAATGGTGAAAGTGTGAAAGGAACTCTAGTCACACGGCAATGCAGGAAGGGAACTTTAATCATATAGCTATAATGGGAAGGCAACGGTGACCAGATGTATGCATGGTCAAGCAGCCTTGTCACACTATGGCCTGGTTCATTATTATCTCAGCACTGATCACGCAAGGCCTGGTCAAGTTGCTCCTGCCTTGGGGTAGTTTCCACTCATCACAAGATCTTTAAGGATCAGAATTGTTGTTCCTGGAATCCAAGGTGCTTGACTTGAAGCAAAAGACACAGATGAAAAACGGAGACAAGAGATGCCAAGCTTTTTATATCTGCAGGCCCAAGTAAAGTGTCAGTGTTTTTAGCAAAATCAGACTCTTAAGTCCTTGTTGCATGATCATTCCCTGAGTTTGAGAGCTTGAATTTTGGAAATTTCTTCTTTACAATTTTCATTCAATTTTCTGGATAGAAATATAAGATACTCCACAATCACAAATAAATCTTAATTACCTATTTTCTGCTTTGCAAAGTTATAGAAACTGGAGATACCGCAGTGAATTATACTGACAGGGTCCTTGGTCACATGAAGCCTACTTTCTAATATGACATTAGCTGCATTATTTAAATACATTCCGTGTATATTACACATAAGTTTTATAGAAATTCAATGAAATAACACAGATATAAATTTTTCTTTTCATAAAACTATAAAGTGAAACATCTGAAAGTCTCTGAGAGACTGGATTTATGAGTCGTAGACTTGACAGTATGTCTTCAACTGCTTCAAAGAAAGGGAAAGTAGATTTTTCTTCCTGAGCATGATTTCATTGTTAAAACCCACATGCTCAATGATTTTTTTTAAAAAAAGTACCATGTTTTATAGTCATATAAGAAAAATGTCTTACTGAATACTTGAGGCTATTAGAAAACTGGAGACGTTTACATTTATATGTTTGAAGTAGCACAGTTTCCCATGAATTTTAATAGAACTAACTGGAACCAGGAAATTTGGTGTGTGTGGTGGGGTGGGGGGGCGGAGGGAGAGCCTCTGGGGGCCTCTCTTTTTCCCTGTCATGGCAATAAATGTTTGTTATTATAATGCAAACAGAAAGCATTTTACCAGAGGGCAAGTTTTGTCTGTGATCCTTTCAGGAAATTAGAGAGGCAAATCTATTTAAACTTTCCCTTTTGCTCTCTGTAATGCTCCATCAAACAGGACTCCAAGCTTGCTTGGTTGGCAAATTGCTGCTTTCAACAATGGGGAATACTATTCTTGACAGATAAAATAGAGGTTAATGGGACAGAAAGCAGCATACCATAGCCACATGCCAAGTCCACAGACAAAGGCTCCGTGGCAGCATTCCAGGGCAGCTCCAGTGTGGGGCAGCGGTGTGGAGAGGTGTGGCGGGTTTTTTTTTTTTTTTTTTTTTTTTTAGGGTGGCTTAAATTAGTTTTTAGTGCATCTTTTGGAAGTAATAGAGAAAGAGGCGCTACAAAGAACTTGGCCCTACTTCAAATAACAATGGAATTCCATTGATCTTTTCATCTTTTAAGGACATTGCAGTTTAACCTCTGGCCTTCCATTAATTTGTTCAATTAATGTTTTGGTGTCTATGATGTGCGACTGCGAATGCCTGTTGTGTGTCCTGTGCTCAGAGCAGTGCCTGGACCCAGGAAGACAACCAATACACATTCGAGGCCTGAATGGACATCAGAGCCTTGACTTGTGCTGACAGTAGAAATCCAACATTAATGATTATATAATAGCTGTCATGTAAACACTGAGTGAGGGGCTAAACCGTTAAGAAATGACACCTCACCTCAGTTAATCATTTTCGTCTATGATCCTTTTAGGGTATTAGAGAGGCAAATCTGTTTGTATTTTCTCAATCCGATTTCCATGAAAGTTTGTATTTTCTCAATCCGATTTCCATGAAAGTTTGTATTTTCTCAATCTGATTTCCATGAAAGCAAAGTAATGAGCTCCTTATTTATATTAAGTAAATGGTGAACTTGAGCTTGAACTTGGGTCAAACTGATTCTAGAATTTTTTTTCTGTCCTCAGATAATATGTGAGGAAGATCTCAATTAAATGTATGTTTCTTATTTGCTAGGAATCTAGTAGTCAATCTCTGCTAGAACTCATATGCCAAGAAAAAAAGTTCATGTCACCCCTCTGACTTGGTGAGTCTTCTTAAAAGACTCTGCATTCCAGGTCCACCTTGGTTGGAAGGTTCTAATTATCAGAGGACTCTATCTCACAGAATTCCCCCCACCCCCCAGTTCCTAAAACAATGGAAGCAATCTTGGTACTCTAAAGAATGTGTCGAGGTGAAGTCTAAAACAAATTTGCTCGAGGGATTCTGACAACCTGTGTTTCCGGCATGAGAACCTAGCTTACCATGTGCCTCCAGACTTGGCGGGTTTGGCCTGCCTGGTTCTGTCTTGAGCTGCCTGATGAAGGGCTCCAGGTCTTGGGCATTCTCCAATTCCCCTCTAGGGCTGCTGGTAGATGACGGAACATTTGGGGACTGGGGTCTTCAGGGAGGTCCTTAGGTCATTGGGGGCATGTCCTAGAAGGAGACTGTGTAACCCCAATCTCTTTTTCTTTCTCTGTGCTCTGGTTAAAGCTATGATCACTTGCTGCTACATATGTCCTGCCAAGATGTTATCTACTATCAGAAGTCAAACCAATGGGGCCACCGGATCTTACACTTGAATTTTCAAAGTCGTGAGCTAAATGAACCTTTTCTGTTTATAAAGTTAGTTGCTTTGGGTATTTGGTTGTAGTAATGCAAAGCTGACTAGTACACCATTTGTCACAGAATCTTGATCTTTGCTGTGTCTTCCTGTCTCTATTTTGAACTTCAGCTCTATGGGTTCTTAAGTTACTTCTCTTTTCTTATAAGGATGCTGCTGAGCTCCCAGCATGCCTTGTAACCACAAGTGCCTGCATCAGGACAAACAAAGCTGATAGACTTCATTTATCAAGGCTTAATATTTTCTGTGATATTTTGAAATTGTTAATGCCTTAAGGTATAAATGTAAAGTCTAGGTAAAAGAAACAGACACATTAGATTTTGTCCTTGTTCCTCATAAATAACAAAAGCCAGAAGGTAATAGGATCAATGGAAAGAGAAAAAATCTTCTGTAATCTTAACCACCACAGACAAAATTTGATAGTTCTTTCTACTCTTGAATAAATTCCTTCATACCTCTTCCTATTCAGACCTTCTTTACATAAACATTAAAATACAGAACAAAAAGAATATGCCATGAGACCAAATCCACCTGCTCTTCTGTGAAGTTACTGAACAAAAGTGCCACTCGTAAAAAGAAAAATTATTGAACCTTTGACCTAAAACATACAAAGTCTTTAATTCAAACTTTTAATGGAACAAGTAGTAGAAATCATACTTCAGGTGTCTGTAAAGAGAAGAACTTGGTTGGTGGCAGAAAATAAAGAAGTCAAAAGGTTGAAGGAAGAATGTGAGGTTTGGTTCTTCTTAAAACCTTTGCTTGTTTCTTATGTCTTCTTATAACTGGAAGTATGAATTCAAATTAATTATCAGGGTTGAACTGTACGTGACTAAGGGCTCCTCCATTTATGTTGTAGTTTTTTGCACTCCCTAGGGATGGGCCCCAGGGGGTGCTGTCCTCAAGCAAATAATGGGAAGGAGACCCACACCCCCACCCCACACCCCCACACCCCCACCATCACCACAGTGTGTCCTTAAAGAATAGGTGGTGAGGAGATGTGGGTAATGGTAGATATCTCCCCCACCTCTATCCAAGTACTGAGTCTATTTACAGAATATTCCAAGAAGTGGACATTTTGATGTCTCCGGAGTCAACACAGTGAGGGGCCCAGCATTTCTCCTCAACAAAAGCTCTCAACTCTAATGTATGAGACTGATTAAACCTTTCTGTTTGTCCAGCTCATTTCTTCTCAGGTTTAAGGGACTAAATGGTAGAGATGGGGTCACTCGTGCATCTTTCATTTGCTGCACCCAGGGTTCAGTTGGTCTGGCCCAGTACGGTAGGATGTGACTCTCTTTGAAACAGAACGATCTTTTCCCCAAAACACATAAAGTATGTATGACAGTACGTGATGTTCTAGCAAGACATTAAAAAAAAAAGATCCCCTCATCACACACCTTTATTATGTGCCCTACTTTTTCCATAAAGCTAACTGGGATGCTGGAAGTCATACATAATGTACAGTGCAGATGTGTCTGTGAGAACCCACACCCCAAGCTATGGCAGTACCCAGTATTCTCTATATCTACACATGTTAAAGGGAGCAGGGATTTAGTCTTTGGAAAAGATATGTTATGCACAAACAGCTTACAACAGCACTACCTCTCAGGGGATATATTGGGGGTAAAGTTTAACGGGAAAATATTTATCAACCTTGTATTTATCCAATGCAGTTTAATTCATTCTGTCACCAGAATGGAAAGAATAGGAAGGGCCTATACAGTACAGAGGGAAACATTAAGGGGAATGACCATCTGTTCAAACACTACACTTAAATTCAAGTTCAGACTTTAAAGAAAAGGAAAAATTAAAACTTCTCAAATTATTTCTATTGTATGCATGGTATAGGTTTTCCTTCTGGGTTTCCACAGAAATTTTGCTGAATAGTCATAATTTTAATTTGCTTGATTTTGTCTCTGGCTCAGAAAGGAATATTTTAGCTCCACCCTTGGTTTAAGGGGCTGAGGAAAAAGAAAAAAAAATAGTTTTAGCCAACTTATTGTTCCCCAAGGGGCATCATTGACATAGGAATTTACCAGGAAGTACTCTCCAAGATCACATACTTGCATAGCTGCTTCAGCTCAGGAAAAGGGCAGAAGATACAGAAGAGGGGCTGAAATTGATGTGTGGTTCACTAGTACCAAGCCCAAGTTACTAGGGGAAAGAAGACATGACCGTTCATCAGCAGCATTGTTATTACTATTATTAAAATCTTTCCCTACATCTTAACAATTTCTAACAGTGGTGTACAGGTTTGGGAAGCAAAATTTAATTTTATTTTTTAAACTTAGAGCATCAGGAGATTTTATTTTATTTTATTTAGTGGTGCTGGGATTGAAACCAGGGCTTTATGCATGCTAGGTAAGCACTCTGCCACTGAGTTACAACCCCAGCCCTGGGTATTTTAAAGAGTGCTTTGTGCTTGTTATACTCTGCAAGTAGAAAACCATAAAACACAAAGAAATTCCACAAGAAGAAATAGAAAATAAATTCCATTTCTTTTATTAATAATTCTGTACTAAAAAATATTATCAATACAAAGTCTATATATTGAGTAAAAATAGAATGTCAATGTTGATCTCCTAATTTTGGCAACTGTATGGCCAGGTCATACAATGGCATTTTTTTAAAGGAATTACCTAAGTAATTTCTAAGAATGAGCGGGAAGGAGACAAAGAATGATAAAGCAAATGTGATGACATTTACTTTTAGGGGAAACTAGGGGGAGATTATACAGTAGTAATTCTTCATGTTATTTTTGCAACTTTTCTATATATTGATGTCATTTCAAGATTAAGGTTTAAAAAGTTTAAATATTTAAATGTATATTTATTTATATTCATGTACATGTACTACAAAATCAGTGAAGGACTTTTATGTTTGTAAATATAAGGAAAAAAATCAATAAATACGTGGGTAATATGGCAGGCAAAATGAGAAACTGGGATAATGAGTCAGTCTCTCTCTCTCTCTCCTTCTTGGCTGCTGCTATGAGGTAAGCAGTGTTGCTCCATTACACCCTCCCCACCATGATATTTTGCCTCCCTATAGGCCACAGCAATGGGACCAAGTGACTGTGAACTGAAACTTCTTAAACCATGAGCCAAGATAAACCTTTTCCCTCTTTTAAGTTGTTTTTCTTAGGTATTTTTGTCACAGTGATGAAAAGGTGCCTAACAAACTTCTTACATCCCACTTGCAAGTGTAGCTTTATAAAGCACAGCACACAATGAGGTGGCTTAGATGGTTCCTGCCCTCTGGCCACATCCCATCTAAGATAAAACCTCCTCTTGTTCCTACCAACCACAATCAACAAAGCAAACAGCCAATAAATTAAATCACTTAAGTCAAGATGACCTTCCAGCATTAATCATGCAATCTAACAAATGATAGGTGAGATGGATATGTATGCAGGACCTCTGTGCCCAGGTGGGAGGGAACAGAGCACCCATCCATCAGAGCACCACACAGGACCAGGGCAGCACACAGGGGCACAGAAAACCCATTTTCCTCAACAAAATGCCTCTGGCCTGGCAAGATAAAGTGGTTCTATATTCCACATGGGAAACAATTATATCTCACAGAAGGAAAGGAATTTTTCCAGCTGATACATTTGAAGGATTTTATACAAGCAGAGCATGTGCTCCACAGAGAAAGACGACAGGATTTTTATGTGCAATCAAAGTCGTTCCAGGCAACTCCAGCTGTGAATGCTTCAGGCAAAACAGGAAGGCAGGGGGGACGGGAGGCAGGGATTACTGTGAAGGGATTAGACCTGAACCGGACACAGCCTCTTTTAAATTCAAGCCTTGTCAAGAACCAGCGCATCCCGCCTCTATTTCCATGTCCTTTTGACTTTATCCTTCTCTCACTTCTCCTGCCACTGAACACATCACAGCATCACAGATTTTAGACCCAAAGAGACCTGGGAGAAAGTTCACACAGGTCAAGGGGTTGGAAATCTGGTTCTAAGCAGGGCCAGACAGTAAGTGTGTTAGTTCAAAGGCAACCACAGATGCAAAATAAATGAATGAGCATAGCTGGATTCTCATATATATATATTTTTAATTTACAGAAACATGCAGACCAGATTTGGCCCCGAGTTTGATAATCCTGTATCCATGTCACCTCCTATATTTTATTCATGAGGACACTATTGTCCAGGATACTGGAATGACTTTCTAATGACTTTCTTAAATGGGTTCTGTTCAGTGACTATTTTCTTTTGCTTATAATTTATAATTTCCTGGTTGTCAAAGTAAAGCAGGCTGATGTAGCTGTGTTATTTATTCTTAATAAAAAAAAAAAAATCTAGTCCTACCAGGCGCAGTAGCACATACCTGTAATCCTAGTGGCTCGGGAGGGTGAGGCAGGAGGATTGTTGAGTTCAAAGCCAGCCTTAGCACAGCCTCAGTGAGACCCTGTCTCTAAATAAAATACAAAATAGGGCTGGGGATATGGCTCATGTGGTTGAGTGCCCCTGAGTTCAATCTCTGGTACCCCCCCACACACATCTAGACCTATTTTGGTAATGAGTATACACACCACATAATTACTTGCCTGCATTTTAAAAGGTGATTCACATACTCAAAGCAAAGTATAAAGTTAAGGGGGAGAAATAAGCCAACAACCTTTTTCTCTTTTGCCAACAATCCTGGACATTTGGAGAAACAGCTGACGCTCAGTATCTGCTATCTATGCATCACAGATTCAACCTACTTCAGAGCAAAAATATGCACACATTTCCAAACTGTGCTACATGATACAGTTTAATATATATACATACACACACACATACAACACACACACACACACACAGCAGTTAAACTGTATTAGGAACCATACGTCATCTACGGATTATTTAAAGTATGCAGGAGGATGTGTGCTTTGTATGCAAGTCCTAGGCTATTTTACAGAAGAAACCTGAGCATCTTCTGACTCTGGCCTCCATGAAGGATCCTGGAACCAATCCCCCATGGATGCTGAGGGCTGACTGTGTGTACTTCATGTCAGTATATGTAAACCACCAGTGTAAAAGAGATCTAGACCAAACAAAAGGAGCAGGGGCCACCTAGAAAGAAAGACGCAGAGATGGGGAAGTCAGAGCTCTAAGAAATGGACATTCCTGCCATGTTGCCAGGCATGAGGACCACACAGAAACAGACATTTCTTCACTTCCTCTCTAGGTTCCTGGGGGAGTTCTCCTTTCATACCACAGCGAACCTCATTCTTTTTCCTCTAAGTACCAGATGGACTCAGGATCCTTCCCTCTAGACTTTACATTGAATCAAGGCCCTGCATCACCTCCTCCTGAGATTCCAACAAGAATCACAGAGCCATGAAGAGGATAGCAAGGGTGCTCTGCCTCTTGGCATCCTCTCAAGGCAAAGGAATGCCAAAGAAACAAAAGTACCTTGGCTCCTCCAGAAACAGCATTAAATTTCAGTGAAAGTGTTAAAAAAAAAAAAAAAAAAAAGAAGGATGAGAGAGTGGAGCGGCTTCTGAATTCTTTTGCTCCTACCAATGAAACGGGCCTCTGTTCTGTGACCCACTGGATACAGTTCTTAATACACACATTTGCACCATGTACACATAAAAAGCAGTTTACCCTTTGTCTTGTCCTGCCGGCTGAGTGTCTGCAAGCGCAATTGCTATTAATCCTTGACCCTTAGCACTGAAGCCATCCTAAAAGTTTCACTAGAGATCATCCACTGTTAAGATGACATTGGCTCTGTGTACAGAATGTACAGTGGTGGCCTTTGTGTTCCCACTGTGAACTGACACAGAATCCGATCTCCGTGTGGGGGTTGCTAAGATAACCAGCAGGGTTTCACTCAGGGTAGGGAGATAAAGATTCTTCTTTACTTTCTGTCTGTAGCTGCTATTTATAAAGGCTGGGACTACCTGAAACTCAGGTCTTTGATTCATGGATGGCCCAAAAAGAGAGTGTGAAAAGGCCTGGTGTGTCTCTAAACTACGGTTCCTCAGTGTGTCCCAGGGCTGCAGCCAATTTTCCAACAAACCTGTGGGAAGAGGTGCTACATTCCATCCGGATGACATTTCATCCACCCTCCCTGTCGGTACCCATCACACTTCCCTTAGCTGCCAAGTGGCCTCTGCATATCCTCTCTAGGCATCCAGTTAAATGGGACTGTGCTGCAGCAAGCACTGCTTTGATGTTGGTCAGCTACCCTCAGTCTAAGAGGTTTTTCTTGATGATCCCTGCAGGCTTGTAAGGCAGCTCTTGGAATCGGAACTAAATCCAGTTTGGTCAAGCCCAACCTTGAAACCCTTTTTGGTAAATTCCAATACCCACTAAAAAAAAAAAAAAAAGTAAGAGATTGTGAGGGATAGTTTTTCTTTCACAAATTATAATGAAAGCAAGTCTCAGACCAAATCCGGCTACACATATAGACACTTATTTTAACAAACAGCCATCAAAGAACAGGCACAAAATAGCGCATCATCCTAACTTTCTGTCTTTCTAGGTATTTGGGTTACCAACTTGTATGAAAGAACCACTACAGACAAATGGGGCAAGCTTCCAGGGCAGGTTTCTGTTCCCATTGACAACAACCAACCAGGTATGCTTCAAACGGAAGATTAAAACCAGAACCCTTTGGGGTGATTTGTCCATAGATGCCATTTCTCAGAGCACACAACTTGAATGCATCATTACAGCTGTATTGTGGTCAAAATATGAAAATACACCTCTGTACTGGTAGGTAAACAGCCATGGATCCAAGTTCCTCAAATATCCTACAGTGTCTCTTTTCCCTTGAGGACAATAGAAAATCCTAGCCTCAGGCTCCAGATTACAAAGAGTTGAAAGACCTAAGCAATCTCATTCTACTTGGGACCTCATTTTGCTTTGAAACTTAACCTCTGACATACTGTAGTCCTAAAGTCAGGAAAATACTACAGAAAAGCTCTGTGGAAACAGTTCTCGGAAAAGCCGCAGATGGTGATCACCTAAGATAGCCCAAGATATCCACATATCTGAAATTCCAGATGGCCCCCACCTAGGTGTGGTGACCAGTATCTAAACTAGAAGCCCTGCAGTTTGGCACATACCCCCCTTGCGACATCCTCACAATTTAAACCAATCAATTTTTTAGTGCGTCAAACCCTTGAACTAACCAATAATTCTTTCCAGATTCTTTCCCGCCACTTGATACACTAATCATGTTTTAGAGTTGTTATTTGATTTTCCCACGGTATGTGATGATTTGCTAAGAGATGCTATGATGTATGTGGGGGTCCCTGCCTTCCCCAAAGAATGTATAAAACTACTGCAAACCCTGGGCTCGGGGCCTCTCAGCGTCACCTGTTGCTGTGTGCGCGCAGAGGACCGAGCTAGCTGCAATAAACACCTCTTTGCTGCTTACATCGATCTTGGTCTCTGGTTGTCTTTTGGGGGTCCCGAATTCGAGCATAACAGAGTTAATGGCTGTCCCAGGAGGTTCCCCATGGGAGGCTGCTTTAGCACAGTGAACAGAATTTCTTTTAGTTCTGATTCCTCAGAGTCTAGGACATATTGGTTGTTCATTATTTTGACTATTACTCAGGCCAAGAAGAATGCCTCTGTGCCTGGATGGATCCTTAAATCCTTTCATGCAAGGATACGATATAGCTCAAGCTATTTTAGCCAATCTATAGTCCTGAATATTTTGATTTTACCAACTAAAGTCCATTTTTAAACATTCACCATGTTAATTAATAAAGCACTAATTATATGAATAAAAATACATTTCTGACAACTGTTACACCAATTAGTAAAGCTTCTGGTATCGGTCGAGATATGAATGACAGCAGTATTTGTACTAGCAGCATTGAGTATCTGCCCTGGAGTGTATACTTGAGCTGAGGTTTTTGCCTCAAGAACACGCGCTACATCATTATGCTGAAGTATTTTAAAATGAATCATAGTCATACTAACAGTGCTGTTGAGAACTGTGAAAGATCTGAGGTTCTACTCTGTTTGTGAGCTAGAGTGAGACTGCCAAAATTTCATGGATGCTGGCAAAAGGTAGGAGACTTCTGGATCACAGACAAGAGGACTGTGTTACTCACATAGCACCATCCGGCAACATGAGCTTCCTGTTTGTGTCCATTAACTTTGCCTGCCCAAGTAGAAAAAGCAAACAGTGGGTTTGTGTCACAGTTGAAGAATCTTTCCTAATGGGCTGCAAGAAAATCTGTTCAATTTTTACCTCAGAAGGAGATAATATATATTATACTGAACAATAAAACAAACCTGGCCCTAATTTTGTCTTCCAAGACTGTTTACTACACAAATATCTTTGAAAAGATAATCCAGAAAAAGTGCCTCTGATCACAAGATATGCTGAAATGTGACCTCCATAGAGAACTGTCTCCAATGTGGCACAAACAAAACTGGTTAAGATCATAAATGAAAGCATATTTAACTCACTAAGAAGATTGAGCAGTCAATTGCACAGATGTGATTTCTAAATAGAACGGTGTATAGGAGTACTTATTTCCACAATGCTTATTGTACGTGGGGACATCTTCCCCTACACCATTCCTCTGACAAATACTTTCATATATAATGAAATCAAGTCAAAGGGGTTCCATGGCTTTCCAGCCTCTTGGGGAGATTTGAGGTTTTTCAGGAGGTTATATCTAACATTCAGATCCCTAAGCTTTCCAGTGTTAGACTTCCCAATGTTGTTTGCCAGAGATTCTAATGTCTTCAGATATCAAGAACCAATTAGAATCATGAAAAGAAAATCACATGTACCTAGCACATAAAAATTACATACTGCTTCAGTAGGTTTACAAATTCTCTGAAGCCTAATGATGAACTATGGGCCCCTTGAAATGGTCTGGAAACCTTAAGTTAAAATAAATCTGTGGATCAAGGTTACCATAACATTGAACTCATTTACTGGTGTCATCAAAGCATCCTGTTGCTAACCCTAAGAAGCATGCTTATGCAAATGGCATATTCAGCTGTCCAAAGTATGACCCTAAATCAGGAAGTTAAAAAGCACTGGCCAGAGCATACAAATGTCAGTGCTTCAATGATATGAAGTTCACAGAAACAGAAAACTGAACAGTGCTTCTTTAATGTGTGGCTGCAAAATGACTTATAATTAGACAGGACACAAATTAGAAGTGAGGGAGCAAGAACAAAAGACATAACTAATAATAGCAGTATATAATAGGTGAGAGCGTGACATAAAACTGCTTCAAAACAAAACAAAACCAGAAAGAACTAGAAAGTTCTTTCAGTCTTGGTTATTCAGTAAAGGTGCACAGCAGTTAATGTGTGTCCAGAACTCTTAGGAAGGACTCTATATAACAGTATAATTTTTGTTTGTTTGTTTACTTTTTATATATTCTGGTTTAAATGATGGGGACATAACATACTTCATCCTTAAAACTATTTCAATGTTGCTGTAGTCAGTTTTTTCAATGCTGTGACCAAAAGACCTGAAAAGAACAAGTTAAAGGAAGAAAAGTTTGTTCTGGCTCATTGTTTCAGAGGTTCTGTCCATGGTAGGCTGACTCCATAGCTCTGGGCCCAAGATGAGGGAGAGCATCATGGCAGAAGAATATGGCAGAGAAAAGCATCTCAGGACGTGTCAACTAGGAAACACAGAGAGCTCTGCTCACTAATTACAAAATATGAACCCCAAGGGCATGCTCCCAGTGCCCACATACTACCTGCTTATAGTTACCACACAGTGACACCATATTAGCAGAGCCTTCCAGACATTAATTTAAAGCTTTCAGAATCTAATCATTTCCAATCTGTGCATTCTTGCATTGCCTCACCCATATGAAAAAATGGACAACTCATATCTAAACCATAACAACATGATTAAAATAAAGACTGTGTTGGGATTTTAGGGAGAATGGAGAACTAACACTTGTTGTATTTTTTCCATGTGCAAAACAATTCAGGCTGTCATACTGAGTCTTTTCAATAGTCATGTGAGAAGCAGGTATTGTTATCCCCTTTTAGAGAGGGAACTGAGATCCTGAGAGCTCAGAAAGTTTGCCCAGAATCAAGTTGTTGTAAGGGATTGACACTGAGATTCAAATCCAGTTCATAGCTGGTCAATTTGTTTGTTTCCCATTAACTAACACTTTCGGGGGAAAATACATTTATTTGGAATAATCCTTTCCTATGGTATTTTCTGAAAAGATCTGATAAATGAAGTCCCACTATAGACCATTGCTCATTTAGTGAATTTTTTATAATTTCTCTTTATTCCTTATGTTTGTCAATATATTACTAGGTTAAAAATCAGACTAGAAGTCAGATGAGTCCTTTTATCATTTCTGGTGATCCCAATGAATAATGCTTACAAATGACCTCTGCCTAACTGCGGGACACCTGTTAAGACCAGTGGCTACTTTCCATCTTTTGTTATGAAATGAAGGCAAAAAACACAGGGGCAGATCACTAACACCTGAGGAAGCCCACCAAAATGAATTTTCAGTTCTGGGGCAGAAATATTTTTCTTGGGAGTAAGGACTCTTATAGAAAGATTTGAAAGAACTCTCTTCAAATGTCTCATAAAGACAAGTCTCCCAGAGGGAGAAGGGGAATTGCACGGAAGATGGAAGGAGACTCTCATGGGTTCACAAAATACATATGCGATGGTGTGAGGGGGAAGGGAGGAAAAAAGAGAGAGAGAGAGAGAGATAAGTGACACAGTAGTATAAACAATAGGGATGGGATGGGAGGAGAGGGGAGGGGGGTATAGGGAGGGCAGCAGAATACAACTGACACTAGGATTGCTGTATGTATACACATGGATGTATAACCAACGTGATCCTGCAATCTGTACACGTGGAAAAATGAGAATTCATACCCTATTTGAATCAAATGGATGATATGTCAAGATCATTGTATTGTCTTGAGCAACTAATAAAAAAAGAAAAAAAAAAAGACAAATCTCCCAGCAACATCAGAATAGTGTTACTGGTCTAAACGCACGTGATTAGAGAAGAGACTATTCCAAGACACATTTGTGAATGTTTTCAATTATAAGCCCCATGAAGGCAATGAGCAGGCAGGGGACTTTTCACGGATATGGTATTACATTATCAGAAGTAGTCAGCTGGTGTCCTGAAACATTATCCCCAAACCCTAGCTACCAGAACATTTTAATAAAATCTATGGGTTTAAGCAAGACAGTGCTCACACCGACAATTTGTCTCAACTGTCCTTTCTTCCTTACCTACCTCACTGACATAGTCTGTTGAATAAAATTCACTCCTGAGAAATGATCCCAAACATTAAAAAATATCTTCCCCAGTTACATTTGAAATGAAGTGTTTTTCTGGCTCCCATTTAACATTCAAATGAGACATGGTAGAAAAGAGCTGAGCGCACCTAATACAAAAGAATCATCAGAATGAAACTGTTCAGTTTCCTAAATCTCCTTCAGGACTTTACACTCCATCTAAGAAGGCACAGCACTTAGGTAGACCTTTGTTTTTCAAATAAAAATATTGAAAAAAATTAAGAAGAATCTTGAAAGGAGAGACCAGCATATTCTCTGGCAGTGCCTCAAGACATCCTATTTTCCACACATTTTCCAAGAGAATGTCCCTTTTTCTTCAGTTATTGAATTCCATTGCCATAGATTGCTGTAAGCTACTGAATAAGGTTTTTTAAAGGTATTAATGTAAGAGGGGGAATGATTCTGCACTGAAATAACCTAATCAAAAAAAGAACTGAGGAAGAAAAGAATTTCAAGCAATTTTCTGTTTTCACCTATCAGAGTATTTGGTTCTTTAAACTATGACCCTGATCTTGATTTTTTCTGGGAGGAGACTAAACTATTACAGAATGATGCTACCATTTTTGCCAGGTATTCGGAGCCAAATATATGCAGAAATGTGACAGCAGTTGCTTTTTTAGTTGTTAAAAATTTATAGTAAGGTTTTTTTTTTCCTTCTTTTCTTCATTTCTTGCTTCCTTCCTTTCCCCTGGTCCTCCTTTCTGGGGTTCTTTTCACCATTCAGTAGATGGCAGATATACAGCATGCAGGTAGGGATCATGTCTATCTTATTCATAATTTTTTGGAGGGGTATCAGGGATTGAACTCAGGGGCACTCGACCACTGAGCCACATCCCAGCCCTATTTTGTATTTTATTTAGAGACAGGGTCTCACTGAGCTGCTTAGTGCCTTGCTTTTGCTGAGGCTGGTTTTGAACTCGCAATCCTCCTGCCTCAGCTTCCAGAGCCGCTGGGATTACAGGTGTGTGCCACCTATCTTATTCATAATTTTATCTGTGTGGCACAACTTGGTACTTAGAATGTGCTTAATAATTATTTGTCGAATAAGTCCTTGCATCTATTGAATTTCAAACACCAAGCTAAGTGCTTTAACTGCAAGAATCCTGTCCCAGAATTCCAGATGACTGGAACTTGCAAAGATGTATTTAGGGATACAGACAGAATGAGATTTATGGTTGTACAGAATGGTGCACTTTTTCCTAAAGCAGAACCAGAGTCATTTACTAAGTCATAACTTAAAGTGGAAACATTCACATTCTAATTTTGTTATCATGAAATCTACTGGAAGGGGCAGTTTGAATAAATGTCCCAGAGATGAATGTGTTATTCTTTCTGTGCTCTGGAATGAATGTAGAAAACCCCTTATCACAAGAAAAGAAGGCACTAAGAAGACTGAGTGATGTGACCAGAATCCTGATTGGCTTTTGCCCTGGAGGTACCTGAATACTGCACTCAGTCATGTCATCACCCACCAGCTTGGTTTCTTTGGCCTGTGGAAGTTTCCCTGTATTATCTGGAGCTAAGTTTGGCTTGGTTTAACTCTTAGAAGCTTCCTGGCTTTTCTCTATCATCCTCCTGCAATCAAGCTCTACGTGAGGGAATCCAGGCTCATACTGAACCTTCCAATGACTTCCAGTGACTTGAACCTAAACGGAAAGTTTAGAATAGTTCCATTCATAGCCACGTAGAAGGCAAGACACTATTGTTGCTTTAAGGACCTAAAATCGGGTTAAATCTCAGTGCAAATCTCAATGCATGTTCAATACATTAGTATTAAACAGTTTCTCAACTAGCAATCTCCTAATGGAATAATATATTCACTTCAAGCAATAACCAGTGAATGCATCATGTGGGAGGGGTCTCTTGTTGAACTGAGGGAGGACCCTTTAGCTGCTGGTTGTGACAGGCAAGTTCTGCTCTGGCACAAACTTGGATACCTTGAAATCCCTGGGCAGAGCTTCACTGCCTGGTCTGGCTGAGCACAAAGCATCCACAGAGGTCCACATGAGCCCCAGGAGCCTTCTGGCCAAAGTGATGCTTATTACATTAGATGTCACAGAGGCCAACAGTAGGTTCTTCTAGTGTCAGCTCCAGTGTCATTTCCAGTAATAGAGTCTTCTATGTGAATGACAGGAAAACTAGGATCGCTTAGCTGGAGAAGGACCCACAGACCCCAAGCTTGAAAAGGCTCAAAAAAAAAAAAAGTAGACTATTTTTGTTTCTATCTTTACCCACCTGTTCTTCTTGAAAATCAAGTATGATTAAATTTGAGGAAGGAAAACATGAGTCAGGTGTCAAAGAGCTAAAGGAGATGTGTCCAAAGACGGGTGGGCTGGCCACTAATCAGACAAGACTAGAAAGGATTTCTCTCCTAGACTGAAAATAGAAACAAACAGACTGTCATTTTCTCCAACATTGCTGCGCTCCTGTTCGTAAGACACCAACAGCATAATTTCAGGAACAGGAAACATGATGGCTTCTTAATCAAATTAAATAGCAAAATGAAAGCAATAATTACTCAAATTTACTTGGCAAATTAGCAAGACAAATTAATTGAAACACTACTTTTGATCATAAGGGGATATAATTAGAAAATTCTTTGGTGGATGAAAATATCTCTGAGGCATGAATTAAATCAATTGGACAACCTGATTATAAAGACCTTATGCTTGATGTATAAATTCAAATTTTCTGATATGAAATATAAAATGAAGAACAAAGATTGATCAGCAAATATTCATTAAAAATGGTCCTGTCCAATAGCAAATACCGTCCTGACTTTTGTTATGTGTCAGATGGCTATACTATGGATTATTCTTATCAGTAGTACTGTTTTGAACTCCCAAAAAGTAATAAGTAAAATCACCACTGTTTATGCTTCAAAGCATAAATCATTACTGACCCCTTGTTTACAACCACATTAATGGAAGGAGCAGTGACGATAAAAAGGATAGACTGATGCTTCTTAGCTTCATCTACAACTTACAAATCCAACAACTTCTCAGTAAAATCCAGTTCCAGAAAACTCTAAGCATTTCCAAGAAGCCACTTACCATATGACATCCCCCTAGCAGCAGCTTCTGTTCATGAGCAAACATGCAACAAATTTGGCCAACTTGACTGAGTAGAGGAGCTGGGAGAGAAGCTTGCCCTCTCTTTTGGACAGAGTCACAAGTGCCAAATGTATTTATGACCACAGAAGAACTAGCTTCAGGATGAAGCCAGCCTACAGATGGCAGATGGTAGTAGCCAATCTACAGATGGTGCTTCCCAAACATGGGCCCTGGACATCTCTTTGAGTCCCTGGATCAGTCAAGTCTGCAGCTCATCCCTGCTGTGTCCTTGCTGTAATAAAAGATTTTAACTGTCTTCTTAGTTTTATCCAGGTGTTGAGTCAGGCTTTTGTAACTTAAACATGATCTGTGTTTAAAACAAAAATGAGAGTCATAGTTTCTGATGCATGGATACTAAAAATCTACATTCTCGACAGGACAGCTTCTGATTCTAACATTATAGGTCGAGAGCTACTATCAAGGCAAATGACACTTCCAGTTGGAGAATTTTGACATTCATTGTGAAGCCTATTGACACTCCTGTTTTCCTGTATTAAAAATGCTCCACAAATGCTCCTTTCTTCTTGATAAATAAGCTAATTCAAACATGGCAAGGTAACAATTTTGATCTGTAAAAGTGGACACTTTTGCAAAATCACTTCAAGATTACACTTAATACACAAATGCTTGATAAATCATCAGTAGACTTATAAAAACATTAAGGCCTGCAAAAACAAAACAAAAATACCCTTCTTTCTCGTTTTGCTTTCTAAGTTTTTTTTTTTTTTTTTTATTGTAGATTCCTACCACATTGCATTACAACCACGATTGTAAGTTTCTTATGAAATCTCTTCTTGCCTAACTACTACTTTCAGTTTGGGATTCAGTTTAAATGTTCTTCCCTTGGAGGTTCCTTCTACCCACCTACCCCCAAGCTAAGTAAAATATTACTTTGTATCTTGTCTCATGACTGATATTTGGGATTAAAACAAGTTGAAACAGGAAAGTAGAACATAAAGTAGGCTCCCTCCTGACTCTTCCCCCTGCCTGCCCTATAGCCCACCCACACCCACTCTTTACCAGCCTAAAGCTTATATAGCCTTGAGTGCTCAGGTAAACACACTTCTTTAGGAAGCTCCAAGCAAGGTCTGATGGCCTTGAATTGTGATCTAGCAAATAACTACCAAATTATTACCAGGCTGCTTTCAGGTGCAGGTGTAGGTAAGTGAGTTTCATGGATGACTGATCCACCTCTGTCCCTACTCCCCTGTTTATGCTTCCACCTGGTCAGAGGGGCAGTCAGGGAAGGGAGAGCACATCTTCTGGTGCCTTCTTCAGAAACCTCTGTTTATACCTCCTCCAGTCTCACTGGCCTCAGTGGGTCGAAGCCTTCCCATCCCATGCCAGTGCAAGGGGTACTGTGACCAAGATAGATTTACAGTGCACCTTGTTTCCCACCACAACCCAACCTGGAAACTTCAGCATTTGCACCGCTCACTGGGGTAACTGAACAGGGCTGCTTGGTGCAGAGTTTCCAACTGCCCTCAATCCTGAATGGCTACCCTGGAGGCCCCAAGGATCAGTAAATGATGTAATTTGAAATGAAACCATTTCTGACTTGTCAGAGGTGTTATTTGCACAAAATTAGACATTACCAAACTATGACCACATTGCCTGCTTTTGTAAATAAAAGTTTTATTAGGCCATAGCCACCTATGTCCCATATACCTATTGACATTATGGCTGCACAATTGTGTAGCTGCCACAGAGACCACATGCTTACAAAGCTTACAGTCTGGCTCTCTGCATAAATGCCTGCCAATCTCTGACTCTCACGGATCAACTAGGGTGGGATAAGCTCAGCAAGTCAACCACAATGCCCACTGTAGCTCCTGACACTCTGCCTGTCCGACATACTTTATATGAATATTATCTGTGTTAATATCTAGTTTTAAACACCCCGAGGGTCATAAATAGTTCTTTGACACTGTAAACACGATATACATATGTGTTGGCTGAATAATTGAAATGAATTCACTCTTTAAATGATCCACCATGGAGAAACCAAAGCAAATACTTCTTTCAGGATGCTCTGGCCAAGAGAGTAACAGCAATTCAAAAACAGGATGCCAGGGCCAGGGGCGTAGTTCAGTTGTAGAGCACTTGCTTAGCATGAGCAAGGCCCTGAGTTCAATTCCCAGCTTCATCGACATACAAACAAACAAAAACCCCAGCATGGCAAGAAAGGGACCCAGGGTCCACACAAAGGACTGCAGGAGCTTTACTAACATTACTGTTTCCCAGCCTTTGAGAGGACCATGTGCCCACAAAGTGTCCTCTCTGAAATGAGGTAGAGATGAGCTTGCATACTCAGAAGAGGCAGGGTGTGGCTGGGACCAGCAGTGTGCATACCACTGAAAGGTGGCCCCAGAGCCCTCCTTAGGGAGGATGCTCACCCTTGGACTCATGTTGTCCACCAGCCCTGGTCCTAAATGCACTCTCAATTTAGTTCTGTAATTTCTGTTTTTCTTTTTTGTGGCATAGGGGGTTGAACCAAGCACAAAAACCACTGAGCCACATCGCCAACCCTTTTTATATTTTATTTAGGGACAGGGTCTCACTGAGTTACTTAAGGCCTCTCTAAATTCCTGAGGCTGGCTTTCAACTAGAAATCTTCCTGCCTCAGCCTCCTGAACCACTGGGATTACAGGCATGCACCACTGCACCCGGCTAGCGCTGTAATTTCTGACTTCACTAATCCACAGAGTTTACCCATCCTCGGAGTTCAGGGGAGTAATAACAAGTTTTTAAAGGAAGAAAGCATAGGAAATTAGGTGGGATGGGCCTAGTGATGTACAGTTTCTCTTTGGGTCTCTTTTGAATGAAAAGATAACAGAGTTCCCAAAATAAAAACCTAAGGGCTGGGGATGTGGCTCAAGCGGTAGCGCGCTCGCCTGCCATGCGTGCGGCCTGGGTTCGATCCTCAGCACCACATACAAACAAAGATGTTGTGTCTGCAGAGAACTGAAAAATAAATATTAAAAAAAAAAAAAAAAAATTCTCTCTCTCTCTCTCTCTCCTCTTTCTTTTAAAAAAAACAAAAACAAAATAAATAAATAAATAAATAAAAACCTAAAGCAACAGAGGTCAATAAGCACAAAATATTTTTCAGGGTACCTAGAATTCCTTTTATCTGTAGATGATAACTTTGCACCTTCTCATCCAGTCTAAGAGACATTTAGCAAAAGGGAAGAAATTAAAACAGGACTATCATTCCTCAAAATGGTTTTATGGAATTCAATAAGAAATTATGATCACCAATGAATAAAAAAATCACAAGTGTCTTTAGGTTTTAATGTGACATTCAAATTTTTAACCCAAAGTCTGAGAGGATACAAAATATTAGGGTGCCGCAGGAAAACAGCAGCAGTAACAGGAAGGGAGTTTCATTATGATCTGCTAATTAATATAGCAATGCACAATAACAACAGGTCAGCAAGAACAGGATTCTAATCAAGTCTGGGCCTGCGTGGAACAGCCAGGAATGCTTCAAACACGGGAGAAAGAAAAATGCCAAACATCATATTAAAATATCTCCCTGGGCACAGTTTGCTTTCCAAAAAACAAAACAAAAAAGCTGGTGGACAATTTTGTGCCAGCATTTTTTTTTTCTCTTTTCTACATTTGTGCCAATCAGAAAACTAATCCAGACAGGAAAACCTGTCCTAAAGGAGAGGAGAACAGGCAAAGGGGAAGCTATGATTCTTTTTATCCATGCAAATTAGGTGAGTATTTAAAAGTCAGGCGCAGTGGCTCACACCTGTAATTCTAGCAGCTCCTAAGCTTGAGGCAGGAGGATAGCAAATTCAAAGCCAGCCTCAGCAAAAGTGAGGTGGTAAGCAACTCAGTGAGATGCTGTCTCTAAATAAAATACAAAAAAAGGGCTGGAGATGTGGCTCAGTGGTTGAGTGCCCCTGAGTTCAATCCCTGGTACCAAAAAAAAAAAAAGAAAAGAAAAAGAAGGTTAGTATTTGGACTCAGAATTAATTTTGAGGAAAGCAGGGTGGTTGTCATCCATTGAGTCTAATACAATTGGTTTGTTTTGAAATTCACAGACTTCTGATACTGTATCAGTTCTTCATTATCTTAAAAAATCTTCATGGGTATGTTCTAACATAGAAATCAATGATCTGGCATTTACTAATACTGCCATTTGACCAACAGAAGTTTTCTTCTTAGAGTGAGATATGTCATGTGAAAAGAAGATGACGAAGTTATTAACCAGCTGTAACATAAACTGTCAGGAATCTGTTCCTTCCTTATGGAAAATACACTTGCTATCATTATGCAACAGTTGGCTTTGGGACACATTATGTGTGCTGCTCCCAAATATATTTGAGAAAATAACAGAAGCAGGAAGGTCACTCTGACCTTACCTTGCCTTCTCCCCTATAGATCTTATAAAACTAGGAGGGATTGTGTGAACTGCCCCTTGAAGCAGGAGACAGGATCCTAAGACCTCTAAAACCATGAGCCCCAAATAAACTTTCCTCTTCTATAATTGTTCTGGTCAGATCTTTTAGTCACAGCAGCGTACTACAACACAGCCGTTAGCTCTGAAGACAGGGACACAGAGGAATCTGAACAAACTGGCCTCACTAGCTCTCCCCGGATCTACCTCCATTCCATTGTGTTCCCATTGTCTAATTACATTTCTCCATGCCTACCCACTTCCTCATTAACCTGCATAAAACGTACACAAGTTTACCCTTTTTCATCATGTCTTTATTTCCTATGAAGCTTCTCTTATTGGGCTGGGGATATCGCTCAGTTGGTAGAGTGCTTGCTTTGTATACACGAAGCCCGGGGTTTGATTCCCAGCACTGCCAAAATAAAAGGTTCTCTTGTCATGCAAAACTTATTTTAAGTAAATTTGTACTCTTTTATTAATCTGCCTTTTGCTATAGGAGCCTTAGCCATGAACATGGAGATGAGTGAGGAAAACATACTTACTTTTCCATATAGCAGTAAGTGTTTTGTGGGTTCTCTAATCTATTAATATTAATTCTAGAAAAATACTCTGAAGGAAATAACTCAGTAGAGATAACACAGTCATGAAATGATTCAGTATCATATGTCTTAAAACAACAGAAACTGGAATACACTAACTTCAACCACAAAGGAAAAAGGAAGTAGTTATATAATAGAGAATTAGAGGCTGCTTTTACTAAGAAGCACTGACTCTTGGGCTTAAAGATGTCTGATGGGTAACTAAAAAGTCAAAACCAAAAACACACATACCCAAAACTTGGCATCTCTGCCTTCATTTTTTTTTTTTTTTTGGTACCAAGAATGGAAGCCAGGGTGCTTAACCACTGAACCAAATCCCCAGCCCTATTTTGTATTTTATTTAGAGACAGGGTCTCACTGAGTTGCCTAGTGCCTTGCTTTTGCTGAGGCTGGCTTTGAACTTACAATAATCCTGCAACAGCCTCCTCAGCCTCTGGGATCACAGGCATACACCACCACGCCCAGCTCTGTCTTCATTTTGTATCTGTCTCCTTTCTACCTTAATCTTTGGGTCAGATTCCTGCTCAACTATGCAACAGATATATTAACCATTTGAGGAGTGTCTGCCTAAAGACTGGCGATACAAGGATGATTAGTTCTAGTTTCACCTAACTTCTCTTGTGCCACTTCACTTTAAGACTGAAGACACTAAGATAAAAGCAAGACATCTTCAAGATTCCAGGAACAGTGAGCCTTACAAACGGATCACACCATGATGGAACCATCCCCCACTAATAGAAACCATTACCCCCCAATACAAACTGCAGCTGTCCCCCAAAGCAGAAGCAATCATCTTGTCCCACAAGGGATAATGACTTCACCAGAGTCTTCAGGACTTCTCAGAACCAGACCTGAGTTGATGGTTGGTCAACCAGACCACACTTTGACCAAGGCGGCTTACCTGTGCAAACTTCTTGCCCCACACTCTTGTTTCTGTCCACATTTAAAGCTACAACTCTTATCAGTACCCCCGGAAGACTGGGCTGAGGACATTTGGTCTCCCCTTGTTTCCCCAGTATGGATATACTGAAAAAATTCCTTCCCTGCTTTCCATCTTTTCCATTTGATTTTTGGAGTGAGTGCCCAGATCTGATCTACTGGGACTCCCTGAAATCAAGACCCCCTCTGGCCTAGGACATCTGTAACAATTAAGTAAGTGTAGGTTAATCAATGAAGTGAAACGTTACCCAACTATTACAAATTAAAATGATGCACAGTATATGGTACTGTGAAAAATTTTGATAGGTCGCCCAGTAAGAGACTCTATAGCTACAGTTGGAAAATACCTAAAATTTTCTCAATACACAGAAAAGCAAATCGATGAGGTGCCCTTCCTCAGTGTGTGAACTCTTACCTACTCACCATATCTTTACAGTGGCACCTAGGCCTACTGATGGGGAGGGTCTCAAAGTAGTTTCCCATTGAGCTTTTCTTGTCCCTTTGCTGTACTGTTCCTTTGTTTAACTGCTAAGTGCTCTGTCTACTCCTGAGAAGCCACAGACTCACCCTGTCCAAGACCTGTCTCCATTCTCTCCTCTTTCAGAAAGTGGTCTATTACCTCGAACTGAAATTGCTTCGGATTCCTCTGCCCTCATTGTCATTTCCTTGATTGTTCTATTTGCTTTGTCTTCTCAGCTAGACTGCGAATTCCACAGTTGTTCTCAGCCCATGAGTAAATACGTGATTTTGAATGACTTGATCAATGAATATTAAACTCTTGAAAGCAGGGCCATTTCTTATCCTTGCATCTACAGTACAAATCATTGTGCTGGACAAACAGTAGATTATCACTAAACAAATGGATAAAAGAGTGTACATATATCGTCACACATGACTACCAGCTGCAATATAGTTTCCTTCTCCATTATTTTTCCACCTTCTGCTTCTAGGAAATATCACGTGAGGTTCTTTTTGTAAAAGAAGTGCCATTCATGAAGATAACTTACCCAGGTCAAACTGGCCAGAAATGTAGCCACAAGTCTGCCGGACTTCCTCACTGTCCCAGCCCAAGGGGTAGAGGGCACAGCCAGCACCAATCAACAAGCCTGCAAAGAGATAAGACAAGAGAGCTTTTACCAGTGCACCTCTGCCTCCCTGGGTAAGAGGAACAAAGGATCAATATTTGCAACATAACAAGACCCCGAGCCTGCATTTGGAAAGCACCATCCTAAACTCCCATTTAAGGGAGGTCAGTTTAATTCTAAGAACAATATCAAGTTTGCCTAAAAGAAAAAAAAAAAAAAAAGCCTGACAGCTCAGTTTGGTTCCAACTTGGCCTTTCAAAAGCATTAAAAGCCTTGCAAATCCTGTTTAGGAAATACAATCCACAGCCCTTTTAATCACTCTTGTAAAAAACCAACCAATTCCACCATTAATCCATGTAAACAAGTAATTTAAGAGCAAGCAAAATTTCTTAGTAGGTTATCCATCATTCTTTTGATTTATTTATTTTTTTGTTTCCCATGTGAAAATCAAAATAGAATGTTTCAACCTTGTCAAATTTTACCAGGGGCAAAAGAAACAAAAGATTTTCCTGAACCACTTCAGCATGTTGATTGAACCTCTGAACTGTACTGCCTGTTTTATGCTCCACTGAGAATGACTGAGCATCTACACCTCTCAGAAATACTTCACAAGACAGACACACTGTAATCTGCATCCTCCTTACAGCGGAAGCCAAAAGGTTTGAGGATTAAACTGAAGAAAGCGATGGCTTGATTCTAATGTAAATGAAGTTATCATGACCGCACACTGCGCTGACAGCTTTCCATTAGTGAGTCTTTAATTTTGCATCAAAACCTAATATGATTTTACAAGAACCTGAATGAGATTTCAACACTCACTATTTGAATCTGTGGGCTCATCTGAAAGTAAGATCTTGTCCTGTCAATCAATGAGCATTCTCATCACCTGTTAGTACCACAAGCTGCTGAGGCAGTAGGACCAAGGAATACTATGCTGGATGGGTGAGAAAGAGGGTTATCAGGTGCTAAACAGGAGGTACCCATTGGGAAATGCATTAATATGGTAATGTGGAGGAGGAATGGCAGAGCCCTAAATGCATCTAGAAGAGGAAAGCTTCAATATTTATGCTCTGAGTCCCTTCTGTCTTTTCCTGTCCCTCTTTTGTCCTGTTTTCACCTCCCAGAGGGTGACTAAGTATAAATAACCTGTTTGCTCACAGGATCTAAGGTCAGGCGGCTTTCCAGCTCCTCCCAGGCACCATGCTGAGACCTAAGCAGACACATCCCCCAAGTACTGGCGCTCTTTTTCCTACCCTGGCATCCTTCCCCTCAGCCTGCCCTTTGGTCCACAGGAAAATGACCATCAAATACAGACCTGCTTCCATCAGAGGGAGTGCCCAGAATCACTGTAACTGCAAATCACAAATCATGTCCTAGGTACAACTGTATAAGGATGAATTGTGTTGAAGGTGAAGAACAATCCAGAAAGCAGTATTATATGAGGTTTTGCTGACTAGGCTGTTTTCTTCAGTGATTTCCCCCCCCCCCACCACGAAATAGAATTTACACTATTCTGAAGACAAATCCTAATTAGTTTTATCCATCATCAGGTAAAGAGGTAATTAATGAGGATGCCAAACTCTGTATACATTGAAATTTATGCATGTTCAATAAACATTTGTGGTACCATTTTCAAGATACTTGGTTCTGAAATTAATAGAAAACACATCCACTTTTTGAGATCTTGTGAGTAACTTTTTTTTCTATTTTAAATTGTTTATTTAAATTTTCCAGCAAATGGATGGATCTGGAGACTATCATGCTATGCGAAGTAAGCCAGTTTCCAAAACCAAAGGTTGAATGTTTTCTCTGATATGTGGAAGCTAACACACAATACGGGGGGGGTGGGAATGGAAGAACAGAAGTGCAGTAGATTAAACAATGGGGAATGGAGGGAAGGGAGAGTGGATAGGCTAAGGAAAGACAGTGGAATAAATCTGACATAATTTTCCCGTGTACATACATGAAAACAACACAATGACTCCCACAATCATGTACATCCATAAGAATGGGGTTCTCAGCCTCCAGAGCCCGCCTGAGAAAAAGATATAATCCATGCTTGTATAATTATGTGAAAATGGATCCTGCTGTCATGTATAACTAAAAATAATAAATAAAAATAAGAAGGTAGGGAGCTGGGGATGTAGCTCAGTGGTAGAGCACTTGCCTAGCATGCATGAGGCACTGGGTTCTATCCTTAGCACTGCATAAAAATAAACAAAATAAAAGAATTTTGTCTATTTATAACTACAAAAAATTAAAAGCAAACAAAAAAACAGAGGGTAGTAGAAAGAAGAAAGGAAGAAAAATAAAATAAAATATAGGACAATGAAATGAAACGGAAATAGGACGTTGGCATCCCACAACTACATCATTTAAGTGTAAGAAAAAGTGCTGAGTTATCATTTTATTTTATAAAACATTACAAACATTTACACTTAAATGAGTTTAATGTCAAAAAACATGTTACTTTTTCCTTAGTCAAATTCTAAATCATGCACTGATACATCATCAAATCATTTTCTTCACTTCTTTGGTTACATACATCTATGTCCCTCTCACCCCACTTCTCACAAACCCTGAAAGGCCTACAGAAGGATTCCTCTGTTCTGCTTTTTTAAGGACAAAAGTAGAAAGGTATTTGGAGTCAGTAGAAAGTAAATACTTAAAAAAATGAAAAATAGTAACATTTAAGCCATTAGTAGTGAAACAAATGATAGTCTGGTTTGCTAAGGTTTCTTTTTCCTTTCTTTTTTTTTTTTTTTTGGTATGCCTGAAAAATAGGTGTCATGAAATCACAAACACCTATATTAGTCCAGTTTTATGCTGGCCATTTTTGAACACCGAATAGAAAGGAGCTTATAAACTCCTATATGTATAGCAAGTGAGCTATTGGTTCAGAAAGTGGCAGAAGACCTGGCAATCGAGGATCTTTTGTTAAAACACTGGTCTATCTTTGTGAAGCTATCAAATGTAGATTCAACTGTATAAATTAGGAGTAATTTTATACACAGCAAATTTGTGTTATGTGTATGATTTAAAAAAAACATTTATTTTTTAGTTGGAGGTGGACATAATTCCTTTATTTTATTTTGTAAAACATTTATTTATTTATTTTTAGGTGGTGCTGAGGATCGAACCCAGTGCCTCACGCATACTAGGCAAGCGCTCTTCCTCTGAGCCACAACCCCAGCCCCTGTGTATGAGTTTTTTAAATACCATGAGCCATTTTTTAAAATATTGTTTCATAGAAGGCAACTCGCAACTTGTCATCTGAATTTTTATATTAATATTTATGTAGTCTTTGCTCTGTTCTCTGCTACTGCTTGCTAAAAGGAAAAAATGCCACAGACTAAAGATTTGGGAAACATTTCTGTGAGATAAGTGTATGTTGCAAACAGGCTAATTAGCTGTCACAATTATTTGGGTCTGTAGGTAAACATCAGCAGCACCTCCACTGCGTACATTGTTTGCATGGTGAGAGTGCATCTCAAGAGGGCTCTGGAGGCTGAGAAAGGAGGATTGCAAGTTCAAAGCCAGCCTCAGTGATGGTGAGGCGCTAAGCAACTCAGTGATACCCTGTCTCTACATAAAATACAAAATAAGGCTGGGGATGTGGCTCAGTGGTAGAGTGCCCAAGTTCAGTCCCGAGAGTGTGTCTCAGACTGAATGCCACCAAATACGCAACTGATGTTTAATAGGCAGTGAGCATCACAAGCAGTTGGGAAACCAATTTCATAAACTCAGGGAAATCCTGCCTCCCCCAATCACATAGTCACCCTAACAAGTACCTCACATGAAATTCTTGACACACCATGAACCCAACAAATACCAGAGAGCAGGATCAGGGAAATTCAGGTCCAATCAGGGAACAGTGTCTTCCATGAAATGGAAGAGAAAAGGGGTCAGGCGGAGGAAAAATGTGGGTTCTCACCTGCTTGCCCAAAACAGCAGCCTTGAGCTACACATAGATAGTTACGCTTAAGTTTATTTAAATTAAATAAAACTCAAAATTCCATCCCTCAGTAGCACTAGCCACATTTCAAGTGTTCAATAGCCATACATAGGGTGCTAGTGGGCAACACAAATACACACCATTTTGGTAACCACAGGAGGTTGCATTGGGGAGGGCTGTTGTGGACTTCAGTCATTCCTGGAAAGGATGCTGGGCTTGTCAGATTCTTGTCCTGGGCCTGATATTGCTTGTTAAGAGTCAAAATCTTAGCCAGGCACATTGGCGCATGCCTGTAATCCCAGCGGCTCAGGAGGCTGAGGCAGGAGAATCACGAGTTCAAAGCCAGCCTCAGCAATTTAGCAAGGCCCTAAGAAACTCAGCGAGACCCTGTCTCTAAATAGGGATATAACTCAGTGATTAAGTGGCCCTGGGTTCAAAAAAAAAAAAAAATCAAAGTCTCCCTAGTCTTAGCTTCTTCCTTTCAAGGTAGGACTAGAGGCTATGGAACTGTTTGGGGAACTCTCCTGCTGGCAGGAGTTTTGTCACATTGTGTCAAGGAGAAGCTGATGTGTGGGACTGAGAAGCTAAAAGGGAAGGATGAACTGTTGTCCCCACTGGCGGCTGCAGCCTGGGGCAGCCTTTCTGCAGACGTAGATGGGATATTTTAGAACTGGCTTCCAGACTCCTCCTCATCACCCGCTGCAGAGCAGAGAATCCACTTCCTGGGATCCCAACACAATTCTTCAAAGCAGCTTCTCTGACTTTCACTTTCCCAGATCTTCAAATTCATAGGCTGCATCTCCTCCTATTTGAGTTATCTAGTGCTTTATTTTACTGCTCAAACCTGACTGGTATATATATACTCTACTCCTGTAAGGGCAGAGGGGCCAATATAGATCTTTACATATGATCATATTCCTTGAACATTATTCATAGCCTCGATTAAAAATTATCTCGAATACAATTTATGCTAATTATTAAGTCTCTTGGGCAAGAACAGACAGTGATATTCAAAGGCTCTGCCTTTAATATCCTGTGGTATCCTCTCTGGTTAGGGAATTTAACATGCTAATTAACCTCTCCAGGAGTGCAAATTTCTAAAGAGGACATTTCAATTGTTAACTAACCGCCCTTAGGGTGTGGATTGACATTAACTAGCACTTTATGGTCGGTGCTGAAAGTACTATACTGTAGAGACAATTAAATGTGAAAATGAGAACATCTTTTTAATGAAAGAAATTTGCCACTGTCCAGTTTTAGCAGTGCTAAACCAAGTTGTGGGATCAAGTTTTGAAGGAAGCAGAGTTTTAAAATTCCTGAATTAGATTCCAGTTGGGTATTATAGGCTGACATGAGGTTCGCATAACAGTCTAAAATCTGAAGCGATTGCCCAAATGGTATCTTGGTGATCCATGAGGTTTGAATAGATCTAGTGGTCTAATTTGCTCCTGGGCAATAAGTAGCTCAATTAGAATCTCTAGCTCACAAACTTTAATAGTATTTACAGGGATTTTCTTTATTAGATTTATAAACCTTGTGGTTACCGCATGAGCTTAATTTTAACCAAGTTCCTTTGACATTGCCATAAAAGACATCATGAAAAAAGCCACATTATCACACTTCTTAAAACTGTGCATTTGGAAGTGGAAGTGAGAAAAGGCGCTGTGAAAGGAGACAAGAGCCTGAGGAAGGTGCTATCAGGTGATCAGCTGCAGGAGGCGTGAGATCATTTGCAGCTACAGGCTCTCTCGCAATTAAGCTGCAACCTTCCCCCCTCCCCAATCCTAAAAAAAATGCAACTTTGAAGGGGTGGTGAGCAAATCACAAATTGTAAATCAGCTCAATCTATGGTGAGCACCCAGCACCACCACTGAAATCAGCTACCCAGAGGGGAGGCAGAAGACCACTTTGCAAGAGATCTTACGACTGCAGAGAGATGCTGCCAGAATGAAAGAAAGAAACCCAACAGATGACTCAATAATTCAAAATATTTAATAATGCATTGATGATGAGGCCATTTCATCCTGAGTACCCAGGGGTTTGGGGCTCACTCTGTTCAAGGACAATTAAAATATTTTAAGAGCTCAGTCAGCGGAATGACATTTAAGGAGAAGCCAATGTTAATAGAAAAGAGACGGCACAGATACATGCAAAGAGGTGGGCACTTGAGTGCCTGAGCAATGACACTGTGGTAGAAAAAGAAGTCTATGCTTTAGTCCAAATGAGCTCCTGGGCCCAGACCTTAGCCTGGATGCACTCTTTGTCCATAAACCACCTGCAGGAGAGTTTCTAGTAGTTCTCTTAGTTTTCACAAAATGCTAGAAATATCTGCCATGATACTAATTATTTTTTTAGAATTTGAGTGCGAAGCCTGAAGTGTGTGAAGAGCTCAGTGGCCCAGGAACGAACGTGGGGCTGGGAATTTTCCCTTCTGTAAAACTCTTTCTATTCAAAGGCAGCACTTAACACTTAGGCAGCGGAATATTAACATAACAATTCGGCTCCTGCCAAGAAGGCAAAACAAATCTCTAGTCAGCCAGGGCCAATTACTCTCCACAGGTGGGAAGAATGGCGTCCTCATGGCCAACTCATAAAGCCTTATTTTTTCCAGGCTACTTTTGAAAGTTTTTGTGATCTCACTTTTTTTCCCCCATGACTATCGCTCCATTCTTTTTCCACACTTTATTATGTTTTTTTATAGCGTGACTTTTTCCACCCACTGCCCCTCAGTGGTCACACCCGTGTTTCCCATCAATTCATCTTTTATGGTTTTTTTTTTGGATACTTTTATCCGTCCTCTAGTTCCTTTATCTTCCTTTCTGTGGCAAGCACCGAGGGAAATCGTTTTCTTTACTGTTCTCAGGAAAGCTGCTCGATCTTGTAGCCTGTTATCTGGACTTCCCATTGGAAGGGGTTGGCACGTTTCCATCTCCAAGTCTCCATATGCTAATTTATGGACGTGATATCCCTCCATTTCCATCTCAGATAAGGGCCCTTTGACAAAATGTAATAACAAAATAAAGCCCGTGGTGGAGAGGGAACAACAGCAAGGGCCAGTATTATAACTCTTCAGACCCTGAAAATGCAAGCAGAACTATGTAAATATTCTACTTGGAGGCTCAGTGTGGCTCTGATAAACCGTATCTCCATTCCGAGAACTTTCTGGAAACTGAGGCACAAAGGATATCAGAGGCTTGACCAAAGATACAGAGCCCAGATTAAGCCCAGGACTCCTGGATCCCAGTTCAAGGATCTTTTCCACCTACCATGGTCCCAATGCTTGGCCAGAAGTCTATTCCAGAGTCACATACTCACCACCCACAACCTGAGGTCAAGTGGAGACATGTTGGCTTTGGCCAGCATCACATTTTACTCTTCATTTCTTTAAACCCTGATGTCTCATGTCTCTTGAATAATTGAGGTCCCGGGGCTGAGCTCACATGCAACTAACTGGCTAGAACCATCCTGTTAAGCAGCTATAGCCCTGGCCAATCTCAAAGGCACTTCCAACTGGGGATCCCTGACTTACTGCACCTTCTGCTGCTGGCTCTTTACATATGTCTTGAGCTTTTTCGGATTCCTTCTCTCTGAGATGCTCTCTCCTTCCTTACCCAGAATCCACTGTCAACATACTAAATGAAGCCTCCGTATACAGCCTTGCCTGGGCACCCCAGCAGCAGCGAGCTATGGATTTCACTCCTCTCTGAGCTCCTATGGTGACACACTCTATGATTTATTTGAGGATTACCATTTTGCACTGCAGTTATTTATGTAAATATTACATCTCCTGGGAGACCAGAAACGCTACTGTACTGATCTGAATCCAACTCACTCATTCATAAAATTTGTCAAATATTAAGTAATAGGAATATTTATTTGATATTTACAAAAGCCTCATTAAACATGTAATAGTTTATATATATATAATTATATATATATAAATAATTTTTTAATAAACAGTTATTATATATATATTTATATTTATATACTATCCCAACTCTGGGCCTTCTATGTCCACATGGGTACTGAACCCTGCATGTAAATGGAAGAGGAGGAATGCAGAGGAACATAAGCACAGATTTCAAGTTACCATTTCTCTCCAAGAATGACTCTGCTTCGGCCATGGGGAACACTCTTACTGTTGCCTGTGATTGAAGACAAGGAGAAGGTTCTTTGGATCCTGAAAATTGCCTGCTCCCTGGGTGCTGGTGACCCAGATGTGAGCTCTAGCACACAAAGAGTTTCTGTCCACAAAGAGCACCCACCTTCAGGCATCAAGATGAGCAATGAGCTTTTTATCATCAGACGTTTATCTCAGCACTAAAGTAGACAATGGGAATATGGTAATTTTTTAACCATGGGAAATATTTTATAAAATCACAGTGAGACTATTTCTGTGCTTGAAAAGATTTTGAAGAAGACTGTATAATTTGTGTTTTCTTGAGATTTTTTCCCCCTAAATATTTCATTGATTCCCATCTCTTTTCCTTTTCCAGCTCATGTGAAAGAAGACATCAAAGACAGATACAGTGGGTTGGGTACCGGAATACCTGTTCCTTAGCTCAGAGCAGAAATTCGCAAGCTAATTTCAGCCATGAGTGACTTGTCATCTTTTCTCTTCCTAGGGTCCCATTGCTTGGGGGGTGGGAAGTTGTTTCAAACAATGAAACTTTGGGGGAGATTTTGCAAAGGGTATGTGAAAGTTTTCTGGAAAATGCCATCTGACTTAAAGCAAAAATCTTTCTAATCTCAGGAGTTAAGAGCATCTCAGGCCCATCAATTCACTTCTTGAGGGCTTGGTTTTCCTGATCTGTAAAACAGGAACAACACCTGCCTCTTGGAGCTGAGGTGGGTTTGTAAAGAGGCAGAGATGGTGGTTCCAGCTGGCATTCAGTGAATGGTCTTCATTGTTAAACTGTAGATCTGTGCTGCAGATAGGAAAAGGTGGTGGATTTGGTTCATGCCAATGTGTTTTTGCACACACTGACCTAATATTGACAGAGTCCTTTTCTCTCAGAGAGTATCCTCTTCTGAGAGGGACTGCAAGGAGGCCCCCAGCAAGAGCATCCTAGCCATGAGCAATGAACATGACCCAGCAATCACATCCGCCATATACACCCCATTGAGTGCTAGTGGAACAGCCATAGGTGGTGACCTCACACTTGAGGGAGGATTAGTCCACCTCTACCATAATGAGAGGGCTTTTGCCTGTTCCTTTTTGCTTGTTGTTTGATTTTTAACTTTAAAGGCATTTTTAGCTTTTCTGGGAGGTGGGTAGAGCCACAACTGATGTCCCACTTAATGGATGAAGAAATAAGAGTCACAGATAGGTGGGGTGATCTAACAGCCATTCATCACATGGGTCATGAACTCGGGATGCTTGACTCCTATTATAGGAATAGGAACTTGGTTTCACTGCCTTCACCCAGGCTGCTGGAAAGGAAGCTAATGGGCTGAGCACTGCGGCCACACCTCTGAGACGGAAGAAATATCAGTTTCCTATGATGTCTCTCATACCAGGAGAAAAATAAAGATTCATTTCCCAACTTTCCAGAACGCCTTGGTCCAGTACAGAGTTGCTAGACTGATATGCACAAGAAACATCCAGGGCCTTGTTAAAATGGAGATTCTGGTTTCTAATTCTGATCAGGGCTGATCTCCTGAGTTTCAAACCAGCTCCCGACGAGGATCACACTGCTGCCCAGGACCACGCTTGCTGCAGCGAGGGTCTAGTGAAATAACAGCTCAGGCTTTGAAGTCCTTCATGGCAGGTTTCAATCGTGATACCACCTCAGTTGATGGGTGACCTTGAGCAGCATGGCTTTGACTCCTCTGAGCTCAGGTTTTCGTCTATAAAATACACCTAATGGTTCCCATCTCTCTAGCATGGTGCCTGTATTTTTAGCATTGTTATTAGAAATAAATGAAAGGCTGAATAAAAGTACCTGGTTCAGAGCTTGCCATATATTAGGGACTCGGTATATTGTAGCTGTTTGTGTGGATATTAATAATGATCTTGCTGCTTGTCTTAGAATTGCAAACATTACATTCCCTTACACCTGCCAATTTCAGATTCTTCATTAGCAGCTCTAGGTGTTCATGATTTTAAAGTAAGGACCTACACAAAAACATTACCTAATCCAAAGCAGAGTCTCTGTCTTATTGTTTGCTTGTGTCTTCACAATTAATATATTTTCTGGAACTGACCACAGCGCTACAGCTAAGAATGATTACATTCACTTTTTTCCCTTTCTAACATGATATTATTAAAAAAAAAGTTAGATTTACATAAAAGTTGGAATAAATTTATAATAAACACACAGACACCCACCATATAGATTTTATGATTAACAGGTTTTGAAAAATTTTTATCATCTATCTACCCAGTTTTTTTACATTCCTTTATGGGTCTAAAAACCCATCTTTTCGGGGGGATGGTGTGCTTGTCATAGAAGGTTTCAACCTCAATATATATATAAAGTTTCCTGTCCCCATTCATGCATTATCTTTTTTCCTTCATTTGGCCCAGGAAGGACCATATCGCAGATCATATGCAGACTTATGACACCAACACAAAAGTCAGAATCCCACAGCCATAAGTGACACAAGAATGCTGAACTGGGGCGGGTCAATTTGAAAAGTGATTTCTATACAACTCTATTGCGACAGATAGCTTCTAATCATTTCGCTTTTCTCAAATGACTATCCAACAACCTAAAATAGGACCAGCTTGCTTCAGCTTTATCCCAGAAATACCAAACAAATCTTGGACAAAGCAAAAAACAAAAGCAAAATCCCAACTCTAAGATACACTGAGCACCTGGAACCCATTCCAGCTCTGCTTTGAAAATACCACGCTAATTCCAAACCAGACTCCATTTGGTGCATACTGGTGAACTGTGGTCACCTGAATTCAGATGAATATTCTAAAGGTACACTGTCCAGAACAAGAGCTTTGGAATCAGAGTCCCATGTTGGAATACTGGGTCTGCTACTACACACTGGCAGAGCAAATCTCAACTTGAGCCCCAACAGTTTATTCCATAAAATGGATATACCAGTGCTTCTTACCGAGTTGTTGAGATACTGGACAAACTGTGTTTAAAGTCACAACACTGTAAAAAGCACATAGAAGTAGTTTCTCATATGAAATAACAGGGAAGGGGAGGGAACACTCTAAACATTTATTTTTATTTTATGTTATAGTTGCTTTACGAAAAGGAAATACACCAGCATCAGGGTGCACTGTTTTGTGGGACAGGCTGCAGAACATATGCAGATGATACCGGGAACCTCAAACCTCACACAGCACAACTCAGCATCATGAAGCAGAACGCTATCCGCAGCCACCACCCAGCATTCCCTTGACATCACCATGGACCATGTCTTTGATTCCTGATAAAGCGCTCGCTGATAACTCAGTTTCCTTGCCCTCGAGGGTATACAGGGTTTGCTCAGGGTGTGGGAAATAACATCCTTCTATGCCCCATGCACTCATTGTGTAATCTTCCCAGAGGCCCTGGCTAAGGTGACACCAGGGACGCTAGTGATGGGCAGTGTGTAGACAGCACAGGCTCCTGCTGTCCCCTGCCTCCTGAAGGAAGTGGAGCTGGTTTGGGGGGTTCTGTCCTGTTGGAATGGAGACTTTGGTTAACCCCAGCTGCCCCAGTGCTGCGCAGATCATGTGGGCGGCTACTGTCTTGCTAATACATAGTGTATCCTTCCTCTGAGAAGGGGCTGGCTGGGTGGGAACTGGTGGGCTGTGACCAAATTTTCTTTGAAGAAGGAGAATCAGGAATGTGGGTTTGGGAGAAGAGAAACAGGGGCTGAACCTGTCTATAGGGTTGTGAGAAATATTAATTTGTACATTTTTAATTGTTTTTTTAACCACTAAAATAAGTGAAGAAGGAGCATGGTCGAGATTTTTTATTATTATTATTTGTCCTTTTTAGTTATACCTGACAGGAGAGTGTATTTTGACATGTCATATGTACATGGAGTGGCACTCCCCATTCTTGTGGTTGTACATGATGTGGGATTACATTTGTCATGTATTCATATGAACATAGGAAAGTTATGTCTATTCATTCTACTGTCTTTCCCATTCCCATACCCTCTCCCATCCCCCAACCCCCTTCCAATCTGTTGAACTTCCACTCCTCCCACCCAACCCTCGTCTATTGTGAGTCAGGTTTTGCAAACCTGAGAGAACATTCATTCTGCCTTTGGTTTTTGGGGATTGGCTTATTTCACTTAGCATGATAGTTTCCAGTTCTATCCATTTATGGGCAAAGGCCATAATTTCATTCTTCTTTATGGTTGAGTAATATTCCATTGCATATAAGAACCACATTTTCTTTAGCCATTCATCTATTGAAGGGCACTGTAGTATGCTGATTTTAAGTCTTCTGTGGTATAAATGAAGGAATGGGATTACTGGATCAAATGGTGGTTCCATTAAAAGTTTTCTGCTTTCCAGAGTGGTTGCACTAAAATGCAGTCCCATCAGCAATGTATGAATGTACCTTTTTCCCCTCCTCCTCACCAGCATTTATTCTTACTTGTATTCTTGATAATTGCCATTCTGGCTGGAGTGAGATGAAATCTGGGTATACTTTTAATTTGCATTTCTTTAACTCCTAGTGATGTTAAACATTTTTTCATATATTTGTTGACCATTCATATTTCTTCTTCTGTCAAGTGTCTATTCAGTTCCTTTGCCTATTTATTGATTGAGTTATTTGGTTTTTTTTGGTGTTAAGTTTTTTGAGTTCTTTGTATATCCTGGTGATTAATGCTCTATCTGAGCTGCAGGTGGCGAAGATTTTCTCCCATTCTGTAGGTTTTCTCTTCACATTCTTGATTGCTTCCTTTGCTATGAAGTCGCTTTTTAGTTTTATATAATCCCATATATTGATTCTTGATTTTACTTCTTGCACTTTAAGAGTCTTGTTGAGGAAGTCAGTTCCTAAGCTGACTTGATGATGTGTTGGGCCTACTTTTTCTTCTAGGGGGTGCAGGGTCTCTGGTCTAATGCCTAGGTCCTTGATCCACTTTGAGTTGAGTTTTGTATGGGGTGAGAGATAAGTGTCTAAATTCATTTTATTACTTAATGGATTTCCAGTTTTCGCAGCACGTCGTCAGAATTTAACAAATGAGGTCTTGAGGTGGGGGCCTGTAGTACAGGAAGGACAGAGTTGGAGCCAGAGGGCCTTGTTGGGGGTGGCTTTAGTCAAGTCACTTGCTTTGTGCTTTGACCCTGACTCGGGGCCAGTATGAATGATACTGAAGATAGTGTGACATCAAGCAAAGTACAAAGCCACCCAACCCCTGCTAGGTGCTCTGGTTTCTGGTAGCTTACCACAGTCACACAGGAGAGGGGAGACTGCTGAGTAGAGAACCCCTCAGGATAGAGTCACAAAGAGGGCTGGCTTCAGAAGACAGTATCTCCCTTTCTGGTTTCAAAAAATTCTGAAGACAGGTATAGAAATTTAGAAGATTTCAGGTACAGAAATCTTCTAAAGGGATGATAAGTTCCCTGGGAATGTTTGAGTTTCTCTGAATAGGTAAGCTCTATTTTAGAAAGCTGTTTCAGCTCTAACATAATATTGATAAGGAAGAGGAAAAACTCTCTCCCCACCAAAACCCTGGACCAACATGTGCAGATTCCTTGCTCCCAAACGCTCTTCATATTCACATCTTTCTAAGGTCCATAACTAAGTTAATCAGAACCCACAACAACACTGAAGTAGGACACCAGACATATTTATAAGAAGTAGTAAAATCTACACCTGATGAAATGAACAGCGGGTGACTTTCTACCAGATGAGCATAGATGAGGATTCTGTGAAGTCTGTAACCTGCCACAGCCACTTGAAGTTTTCAAGGGGGGAGAGTATTTAAAAATACTTTTAAAAACGGAATGATGAAAATCCTATGCGGTACTGAAAACAAGCATATCATATTTGATGTGGCATTTTTTTCTCTTTAAGTTCTGGATATTCTGATGGCAGCCACTACGTATTCCTAGCTGGCAAACAAGAAAATTAAATCATGAAGTTATGTGGATTATGATCTTGATAAATACCATGGCAGAGGCTCGCCTTGCCTCCAGGTCTTTCCTCCTCATTTTGTTGCCTGATTGAGACATGTTTGCAAGGTGATTAAGGGCACAGCTTTAGAAGTATGGTCACTGCTAAACAGAGTTTATAAGAGCCCATGGATTTGGACTGTGCTCCTGTGCTCGATGGTAACAGACCAGACCCAAATGGAGTTGCTCTTGCTAAAGCTGCACAGCCCCCAGCCAAAACTCACTTGTTATCTGATCTTCAAGAAACCAGGAGAGAGAAATAACAGCCAAATCCTCAGATAGCCTGTTTTAGCCAGAATGATATGGAAGCCCCCTTTGCTTTTACCCTTCCCAAAAAGTCATCTGATGTTAACCAGGTTTTTTCCCCACTGTTCCGTTTCCTTGTTCCCACTGTGTGCTGTTGCCCATGGAGCTCTTGCTCTGTGTGGTAGGATGAAGGCTGTCTAGATTCCTGAATCGCAAATAAAAGCCATTAAGTCCATAACTAAAATTGTTATAATTTTGTTCTTTGGTACCACATTCCCCTCTGGCTTTGTAATGCTGGGCAACATTCTTGCCTTTCTCTTAGCCACGTTTCCTCATCAGTAAAACAGGAATAACACTCATAACATAGAGATGTGGTAAGGATTAATATATATATTATATATTGCAGATATAATATATATATGCACATATAAATGCATACATACGTGTTTATTTGCAAATACACATATATAGACTTTACATATAATTATATAACAATTATGTATGTAGCTTATATCATTATTTGGATATAATATGTACATATTTGAATAGTCTATATATGACATTTATAACAGATTTCTACTAAGTTTTCAACATAGGATATATTTTTTTCATAAAGCCTTCTTTTCACCACTACAATTTTAGAGAATATACACATATCATAAGAGTATTGATAGGTACCATCAATATGGTGGTAGAGGTGGCCAACACATTCAAAATTCTTTAAAGATATTTTTTTCCTGCATCTACCTTCTGGGACATCAGGAAATAAGAACCTCATCTATTTTCCTTAGGTCTTTTAAAAATACCACCAATTCCACACAAAAAAACAGTAAAGCCATCTGGAATAGCTGACAGACAACAATTTGGAAGCAATTTCTTTTAAGACATCTATAATGATTTTCCTTTCTGTTTTCTTTCCCTCGTGAAATGTCAAGGATAACTGAAACTCTTTACTTTTCCATCTGTGGTTTAATGATCAGTCCCAAACAAGTTTTAAAAGTACTTGAGAATTTCCAATTCTGTTTTTTAACTTTAGCTGTAAGTTAAACTACCTTATTCTATCTTTAATAGTTTTTAACATCTAAAAAATGAAATATTTATTAAAAACATATATTGAATGATGTTTACCAAATATTTCACAATGGGAAAGATATTCCATTTAAAATATTGTGATGAGAACTCACAATTAAATTACTCATAATTTTTAAACAGCACATTAAAAAAAAAGTAAAAATCAAACTGTCAAATGAGTAAATGCTGTATCTCACATTGCAGAACTAACAGAAGTTATGATCGAGAATACTCATTTTTAGCCTGATGAATAATTATCTGAATATGAGTTTTATACAAACAAAAACTTGAATATTGAACACCTGATTAAGACAAGACCCAGGGTTCAAATAATGAAATATATTTAAAAATACTTAAAAAATAGATTTCTACTGTCATGTATATCTAGAAAGAACAAATTTTTTTAAAAAATTAACATTTTTAAAAAATAAAAAATTTATTTGTAATACACATATAATAAATATATGAATATAAAGCATATTTTAAAACATGTTAAATAGAGGAAACAATACGGATAGATCTCTGCTTCATGAATGGAGCAGGCAAGCTTTTGACTCCCCACCCAGCCTGATGCTTGTCATGTGAAAGAATTAAAAAGTAAACAAACAAAAAACCTGAAGAAACAGCCCATTTACTCTAGCATTTGAGAGGAAGAAAATGAATGCAGAAACAACCACAATTCAAAGTTGTATCCGTGTCATGTTAGTAAACAAACTAATAATCACCATAGAAGTCAGTTAATTTTAGGCTGGAAATAATGTAAGGTGGCCTTTATAGGATGAGGGAGTTCAGTACATGGACACAGTTCTGTCGGGTAAAGGGAACAGGCCCAGAGAGGGGAAGGCATAAAATGAAAATAGAAGGAGGCAGGCATCAAAGAAGTGAAAGGAAAGGAAAGAACACAGGATGGGAATGGGGGGGGGGGTCAATGACCCTTGCAGAAGGTCATTAATTCTGGGCCAAGGAAGTTGGCCTGCCTTTAGTAGGCAAAGGGATACTGTATTAGTCTGCTTCAGCGACCATAACAAAACACCACGGACTGGGTGACTCCCACAACAGAAATTAATTTTCTTATGGTTTAGACACTAAAACCCCAGGATCAAAGAGTGGGCAGGACTGGTTTCTCCTGAGCCCCCTCTCCTTGGCTTGCTGGTGGCTGCCTTCTCCCTCTCTGCTCACGTGGTCTTTCCTGGGTGTGTCTGAATTTCCTCTTCTATAAAGTCATCAGTAGGATGAGGCTTCACCCTAATGGCTTCATTTTCTTAATCACTTCTTTAAGGGCCTATCTCCAGACATAGTTATATTCTGAGATGTCGGAGGATTAGAACCTCAACATATGAATTTGTGGGATGTGAAATCTGGCTGGTAATAGGCATCCAAAGGTTTGGGGGTTGAATTCCCAAAGGTAAGAATTGAAAGGGCCTCTCAAAGTGAATCTCATCTGGGGCTTCAAAATATTCCTCAACCAGTCCTCTTCTGAAACAGATTTCTCTTATATCTATTTGAAAACTTATTGTGGAATTTTCCATTCTACTCCACAGTTAGTCTGTTTTTAATATATAAAAAATGCTTTCCCCAGAATGTTGGAGTAAAACTGATGCTCCGGTAAGGTATCTGGAGTTTATCCTGTGCCTTCATGAATCCATAGCACATCATCTGTCTCCCTTTATGTGTAGCTTAGTGTTAGAAGGCTGAATCCTAGCTGCAGCTCAGAAAGATTAAGTGGCATGCTCCATGTCACAGTTAGGCAGGGAAAAGCATCAGAAATGCAATGAAATCTTTTACTTCTCATCCGAAACTTTTTCTGCAATATCACATTGTCACACAGACAAGAACAAAGTGGCTGATGTTACCTGAATAGGTCACACCACATTCAAAAAGGTTCAGAGGTTACCCAGTACAGTGTGGAATGAGACACGGACTTCCCCAGTGGGCCCCCACCAACCAGCAGCCCGGCCAGTCACTGCCCCCCTGCAATGATGCAAAAAGAACAGCCTCCAGAGGTGCCAAAGAGGTGGCTCAGACCAGGCTGTCTCTAGGGGAGCGATCCTCAGTGGCAAATTCCTAGCTTATCTATGAAGGGAGAGCATTGTTTCGGTTAAATGCCTCCTTTTCCGAGTAGAACTGAGCAGCTGCTAATCAAAGGCTGTCCAGCATGATTTGTACCACCCAGGGCTTCATGGGAGGCATAAAAAGAAAAACTTCAGTGCCATGTTTATCTCCCTTCCATTGCTGTTTCTGGCAATAGTATTACACTCAGGCAGCCTGAATCCAAACAATTTTCTAAAAATATGGATCAGCTGAGACCATATAAACCCTCCTTTTATAGAGTTATCATCAGATTCTCCCCTTTGGGTTGTTTTGTGTATGCTTTCCCAGAAACGTCTTTTCAAGATCTAAGCATCTAAAAATTACAGTTCTTACTCTTTGCCAGGGGACTTGCAGTCTCCCGGGGACTGATAAGCAGGTCTTGGATCTTCCCAGGAGCCTGAGAAACTATAACTAAGGGTCCCATTGGTGGACACAGCCTGGTCTCAGTCAGACTCTGCGTTGGGCAGTAATTGGTTTTGTTGGTGGACCTCGTGCTGCTCAGCAAGTGGGCTTGGCTGTGGATCAGTTTCAGTATTTCTAAGAACGAATTTTCCACCTTCTCAGTTTTTACAAAAGGAGGAAGTTGGATTCTCCAGAGTGAGCTGTAGGCCACGGTTCTATAAGAATGTCAAAATTTAGGGGGATGGGTGGTATCAGCCCTCAGTTTGTATTAGGCTTTTCATCCAGATCTATTTGAATGGCTGATGGTGGCAATTCTAAGTGGACATTGGAGGGAGGCTGGACTCTATTTCCTTTATATTAAAACTAATAAAGGAAATGAAACAGCTTTCAAACAAGCTTTATAAAAGGGCTATTTTCAGAATTTATGTTCCTTAAAACTGCCTACTTGGAAAAGGAACCCAATGGAACATGGAGTTCCACAGCTTTATGTTGTTCCTCAGAGCCTTGATCGGGGGAGAAGGGGGGTCTCTGTGGAGTCTAAAGAGTAAGTGCTTAGGTGGGAAAGAGAAAGGAGGCCTGGGAGGGGTGAAGGGTGGGGAAGCTGAGATTCAGGCTGCTCCCACAGAGCTGTGCTGCTCCTCCCTGCTGACTTGTGGAGTTACCATAGGAGAGCAAGGTTGGGCTCCTGAATATAATTTAAAAATGACACCAACCTGGTATTATGGGTTTGACTGTGTTGCCCTCTCCCCCAGAAAAGAGATATAGAGAGGTCCTAACTACCACCGACACTACAGACTGTGATCTTATTTGGAAACAGCAGTTTTAAGTGTGATTAGTTCAGATGAGGTCAGACTGGAGGAGGGTGAGTCCCTAATACAATATGACTGGTGTCCTAATATGGAGACAGGGGCAGCCACACAGACACAGAAGAAAGATGACCCTTCAAGATGGTCACCCAAACTTAGCTTCCCATAAAGCTTGGAAAAGGGAAGAGAAGACTTCTATAGAATCCTCAAAAGGATCATGCCAACATCCTTATTTCTGACTTCCAGACTCAGTTAAAAATATATCCCTTGCTCACGCTCTGTTTAACTCTCTGGGGCACTAAGTTAGTATAGTAAATGGACAGATTAAAAAGCAGAAAGTTACTTCCACAGTTTGCTGACTTGGGTCCCCACCTCCATCCCCAGATGTCTCTTAGGGAAAGTTCTCCAACAGGAGGCATACATAGAGGCTCTAGTTTCTCCAAGCACAAGGCCAAACTTCAAAGAGGTGTCTGTTCTCAGATGCCACACATAGCACTGTAAATCTCTCCCTTAACATTGGGTCAAAGAGGGAAGGTCAAGCAGGGATCCTCATCTTTAAAACCTGGAGGAAACATAACTTACACATCAGACACAGCTAACCAGGCATGCCTGACATGTGAGATGCAAAGCTGCATAATCATAATTTATATTTAAATAGCTCCTTTATCCAAAGAGCTTGAAGAAATTTACAGACTTTTACTTAATTAATCCTTGCAAGCCATCCATGACAAAGGAAAGTAAGGTCATCTATCCCTCTCTCCTCTGGCATCTCAAGGTTTAGCCGTTTGTTCTCCTCCTTATTCTTGTTTTCAGGATTGTTAAGTTTTTCCTTTCTCAATACACAGACTTTTATTTTGAAGCTGATAATCATATTTCCAATATGCTCCTATTTCTGGGAGCTTCTGGTTAGTTGAAGAAAATAATCTCTATCACGTCTTCTTTTATTTGGTTGGTGGTTTTGCTCAGAAAGTCCCAATTTATTCTGAAAGAATTTGATGGGGAAAAAAGGCAAAGGGAAAATAGAGGTTGGGGCCAAAGTCCTTCCTTTTTCGTTTTCCTTGATTATTGTTCCATCACACATTCCAGCCACGCAGCCCTCGGAGGAGGGCCAAGGAACAGCCCTAAGAACTGGTAAAGATGTGCTTGCAGAGGGACTTGGGTTGAAGCTTTAACTTCCAAGTTATTTTGAAATCTAGGAAACTCAGAATGTGTGTGTGTGTGTGTGTATGTGTGTGTGTGTGTGTAAAGAAAAACTTTGCCAAGGAGCGTAAAAGGTGTTTGAGGGGTGAGGCAGCTCCTCAGCAGACACCTTGTCACTCTGCAGGCACATCTTTAAGGACTCTTTTGGTCCCTCCTCGGAATGTTCCACTGGCCCTCCTCTGAGAGCTGCGAGGCTGGGGTAAATGATGCAACAATAATCAAGGAAAACAAAAAAAAAAAAAAAGGGAAAGACTCTGGTTCCAACCCGTATTTCTCCTTTACCTGTTTTCCTGTTGAGCTGCTGGGTAAGCAATTCTGTCTCCTGAGCATCCTCGGAGATGTTACATGAAGATTTAAGAGACAGCAGCACATTTCTTTGAACTCTTTGGTGAAAGATGTTATTTAAAAAGAAAAAGAAAATGCAACGTAACATTGGATTCTCTGGACCTAGTCTGTGAGGCTCATTCTTTTAATTTATCCAACAGTGAAAAATGTTACCTATATTTCTCCATTGCCTAACTGTCCCAGTTCTTTTGCCAAAGGCAGAGCAACTGTAGCCACTTCAATCTCTGCTGGTCCCCATCTTTGAGGTAACTCAGCAGAATCCATACTTTCAGCCTTGGAAGTTCAGTTGTTACTAGGCTGCCATCTTGGATATTGTTCATTGACTGGATTTAACCAAGAGCCACCAGATCCTTAATATAGGAAAGCACTTTTCACAATCTTTTGACGTGTGTGGAGCCACTACACCCTACAACCCAAGATTTTTCTGGAATCAGTGAGTGTAAGTACTCACATTTTTAAAACCTCTAGTTATTCAGACTCTATAAGAACTTCAATAAAGAGTTCTCAGTGTTTCAACACAAACAAGTGTTTGTAAACCAAAAGGGCTTAATGTGCAATCTGGCTTATCCTGCTGCTTCTATTAAAAAATCTATTAACTAAACACATTTATATAGTATTTACAGCTATCTCGTTGCAAAAGACAGTATGGCATTACAATCTAAAGTAGTTTTTAGTTATTCATTTCTCCTCATATTGGTCTGGAGGATTGATTCAATTGGAAGCTTAGGATAGTAAAAATTAACTCTTGCTTATTGAAAAAGGAGAAATGTGAGTTTGAAAGGGGAGTGCTCTATATAGATCAAACTGGAAAAGCAAAGAAATTCATTGAAAGGCTAAAATAATATGGCTCATGCCACCTCTTTCTTGCCTTTGGGGCAGGATGAATTCTGTTATCAGGGGCTGAAGGGGCTCCAAGATCAAAAAACTCTGTCAGGATTTGAAGAAAAAAAAAAAAAAGATATAAAATAAACTTTGATCCAGGCAGGCAGACCAAAGGTGAGGTGGAAATTATTAATGGCCAAATTAAAAAAAAAAAAAAAAAAGATGGTGGTCACGTGCTATCACATGCTTTACTTGGTACTTTCTGCTAATGTTAGCTTGTAAAAAAATATTTGAGTTCAATAAAAATGTAAATTCTTAGAAAATATAATTAAATTTTCAGTTCCACCATTATGCTGGCCACATTCCACATGTTCCACAGATACACATGGCCAGCAGCCACTGTAGGGGCAGCACAGACATAAGGCATTTTCATCATTTCTAGACAGTTCCATTAGACAGTGCTGCTTTAGAGAGAATGCCTTTCAGACTTTTCAGACTCTTAAAAGGATAGCTGATATCAGGAATATCCCTTTATATCTTCTCAGCCCCGAGTCACCTGTCAGCATCAACCACCGTGTTTATTCTAAACTTCCTTCATTCCTTTTCACTATTATATATTAATTTCACCTATTTTCAAGCTTAACCACCAAAGAAACGAACATAGACAAAGTATCACAGAAAATGACAAATTAAAAATGTATACTTCATATATAGAAAACCAATTTAGATTATTCCTTCATAGAGCCTATGTGATATTAAATTCTGATCTCATGGCTATGTTGAGTATAATTACAAATATCCATAGCAGACACACTGAGTATTCTGAGTCCAACAATTACGCATTGTTATGGTTTGGACGTGAGGTGTCCCCAAAAAGCTCACGTCTGAGGCAATGCAAGACAGTTCAGAGGAAAAATGATTGGATTGTGAAAGTCTTGTCCCAAACATCGAGTTAATCCCCCTGTGGGGATTAACTGAGTGGTAACTGAAGTGGCAGGTTGTGGCTGGAGAAGATAGGAATTAGGGCATAGCTTGGGCTTTGTATCTGGAGAGTGGAGTCTTTGCTTCTTGATCACAGGGATGTGAGCTGCTTCCTTCGGCCACACACTCCACCATGATGTTCAGCCTCATCTCAAGCCCAGAGAAATGGAGCTGCGCTTCTATGGACTAAGATCTCTGAAACTGGGGCTGAGGTTGTGGCTCAGCAGTAGAGCATTCGCCTAGAATGCGCGAGGTCTGGGTTTGATCCTCAGCACCACATTAAAAAAAATAAGTAAAGTAAAGATATTGTGTTCAACTACAACTATCTATCTATCTATATATATGTGTGTATGTACGTATATATAAATTTTTTTAAAAGACTGCAGAAACCATGAGCCCTCAAATAAACTCTTCCTCCTCTATAATTGTGCTGCTTGGGTTTTTTAGTCACAGCAACAAGAAAGCTGACTAAAACACGCATCTTCCCAAATCCTTTCAAATGTGAGTAACTTTACATCATTTGTTTGGACTTTTTAGAAATGTGCATACAGACCCAAAGTCATTTGTGTGAGTCCTCTTACATAAGCCACAATGAAAGTAGAGGCTAGACAGGAAGAAAACAAGTACAGTTTGTTTCCTCTCTGTTTCTTTCCTTCAAAACTGAGAATTCACTGCTTTCTCTTCAGGGGAGAAACTCATCAGCTTCACGATGATGCAGATGAGGGAAACCTGAGTTCACGGTGGGAAATGTTGAGCTCACTGTTCTAGGCTGTCCATAAGGAGTGTGTGCGAGGGTTGATCTGTATTTGGCTACTGAACACTTACAATGTGGCTATTCCAATTTGCAATAAGTGCAAAATATACACCAAGTACCAGAACTTTGTATGAAAAAAAAGAAAAGGAGGAGGAGGAGGAGGAGGAGGAGGAGGAGGAGGAGGAGGAGGAGAAGAAAAAAGAAAAAAATGCCTCACAAATCATTTTTTTTTATTTATTACATGTTGAGATGACAATACTTTGGATAGCTTGGGCTACTCAAAATGCAGTGTTAAAGTTAGTTTCATGCGGTTTTGTTTTCTTAAATGTAGTAATTAGAAAATTTAAAATGATATATGTGGCCCACACTGTATTTCTGTTGACAATACAGACATAGACTGTGATCAGAGATTCCATCATAATACAAAGAGTTTAGAAAATGCTGACTCATGAAAAGAAACCTTAAAAATGATCTGCAATGAGGCAAAAGAATCCTCCAGCAACAAAAGCAGAGGAGTGGCTGGGACTGGAGAAGGCATCATAAATATCTCTGCTATTGAGAGCAACATAAAGGCCAAGCCCGTAGTTGAAACTGTGTAATCTAGCAGTATCAAAAAGAAATCAAACACAGATTTCAAAATCCCTGCCTTCTCTTTTGAACTCGCTGTGGGAAAGTAGCTTTCACAGGCTGCTAGGGGTTAGGGCTGTGACTCCCGCAGTACTGAAATCCTCACTTTGATTTTTCTCTTGATCAAAGATGGAACCTCATTACTGAAAAAAAAAATGCAAAGCTTCCTGGAAGGAATTTCCTCAGCAGGATACACAGTGACGCAAGGAGATAGCAAGACAATTTAATAATTACAGCAAGGGTCTTTTGACTCATAATTTAAATCTTCAGATATTGAGAAGGAAGGGAAAACAGAGATCAATACATTTCGTGCAATATGGGAGGAAAAAAGCTTTTGTCCGTTGCCAGTTCAAGCCATTCACACAGCTAGACAATGAAGGCATTTGCCAGTGAAGAAAAGAGAACATCCAAGTGGCTATCCCATCCTCCTCTATTTCCTTGCTCTCAAGTTCTTTAAGTAGCAAGAAGGAAAGTTAATCAGTGTCTGTTTTCCCAACCAAGAATTTTATTCTTGTTTCCTTTCCAATCTTTCCAGGCTTCTCTGTTAACAAACTCTGCAATTTACTTTAAATTACTTCAGTATAATCAGTGTGATATTATGCATAGATCAGTTAGTTTAAACTTTTATGCCCAGGAGTCATCGAGCTACATACTGAGAAGAATGTTAGGCAAGGGTGGCAAGGTAACGTTCCATCAGAAAGAGCCCTGCTCCAGAGGCAGCTACTACAAACCCTTCTATTATCTGTGTATCAATCAAGAGCAGAAACTTGGCTGATAGCAAATAAACATCAACAATGGGTTTTTATTGGTGAAAGTAGTGTTTTGTTAATTAGCATGATGAATGTAATAATAGGATCTCATTAGAGATGAGGTGGTATTTAAGATATTCAAAGTATGGGCATGAATAAAAATGTTAGACATTCCCCCACCATTGTATGAGGATGTAAGAAACCAGCCAAGCCTGTGTCTTATAGCCTTTAGGCTTAATCTTGCACCTCTCTGAGAATTGGTGCCTGTGGCTTCTTTCCTTGTTGGATCTGTGCCCAGCCACTAGTTTAGGACAACTTCTGATTTACAATACCAAGTAGTAGGCCTGGAATCCTATCCAGTCAGTGCTAGTATTTCTGTCTCAAACCTTTCATGCAGGGCAAGCTCAGCATACTTAGAAGTGCAGAGAGCTGAGACCTCATGGAGCTTAAGGAACAGACCGCATCAACTGTTTGGGGCCTGCTTTGCTAACGGATGTTTAGTTAGTAAGTGTGGGATAGAATTTTGTTTGAAATTTATGTTTTCTAACCTAGTAGCAATGTAAAAATGGAGTGGCTTTGTCTTACCTAACTTTGAAAACTTCTTAGTTGCCACTGTTTAGAGTGATTAATCTCAGTGTTGTGCATGATCAAACTGCCTTAGGTCAGTGAGCAACAGTCTTATCTTTCACCTTGATCCAACAAATGAGCCTTCTTTCCATCCCCTGGTGCATAATCCATGCAACCTTAAGAGGACTGTGATTTCTCTACCAGGTCACTTCTGATTCAATCTTTAGATCTTAACCTAAATCATGGACTCTCAAACTCTGCTGCCTAATAGAACCACCAAGCTTCTAAAAAACCCCCGCTGTCTGTCACGCCCATACAAATTTAATAAGTACAGCTGCAGGTGGGAGCCAGGTACCACCTGGCTATATTTTAAATACTCCCCAGGTGATTTCATTGCATAGGAAAGTTTGGGAACCATTGGCTTCAATATTATTTTTTCAGTAAAATTTTCATTAGTCACTCCATCTAATATAGGTTCCTCCATCATTTCGTTTCCTCTGACTCACAGCTCTCTGCACTTTTCTAATTTTAGAGTTAGTTACACCATCTTTGTTTTGGTGATCACTCGGCTTCTTAGACTAGGCTCAGAGGGCCAAGACTGGTCTGTTATTTTTCATCTCAGCATCTGAAGCATCAGTATAGTGCTCAATATGTTATTTGTGCAAAATGAACGGATTGATTAATTCAGTATACACCTTTCCACTTTCTGCCCCAAGTTAAAACTAACCAACCAACCAAATATTGTGTGCTGTGTGGTGAGTTTTCTAACAGATCCTTTGGAATGAGAAAAGAGAATGCATAAGCAGAATTAATGCATAAAAACCATAAGAGAGCTGGAGAAGGCAGAATATGTAAAATCCAGGGCTTAAATAAAATGGCAGAAAGTATAGCCAATAAGGATGAACACACATATGTGGACCTGCGTCTCCCTCATTTTAGGTAAGTCATCTTGGGCACAGAGAGTCTAATTGATAAATCATATAATGCAGGTTGTCTTCATCCATTGCAACTTTGTATCTGTCTCTCAGAATTTCAATTTCACTACTCATCAAGTCCTTCCTGAACTTTATGCAACATTTGCCTAAGTCAGCAGCCTTTCGCTTTTCTGAGTCAGAAAACCATTTTCACCTATCAAATGCGAAAGAAATAACTTCATTTTGAAAGTTGACTGTCATCTTCATTTCGTTTTGATCAAGCCTTTGGGATAATATTTAAATGATCAGCCCCATGAATCACAGAGCTGTGCTAGGAGAAACAGATTTGTTTGTGTACTCTAAAATATTTACTCTCTTCACATTTTTTATCCTCCACCCAAATTCTAGACGACGTAAACATTTTCTGAGCTGTCTCTGCAAACCACGATTCCAGCATCCGGCACAAATAGATAACTCTGGAGCAAGAATCCAGATTGGGGGCAGGGAACAATAAACACTCTTGCTAATTTTAAGAGGTTGACACACAAACAGACTAAAAGAAGCTCCCAGCACATCTGCCTCATAGCATAAACAGGTGCGCAAATTAAGGTAATGTTCACAGGCCACATCAGAGGGAGAGGAAGAATAAATTCTAAGGAGCTCCAGGGTGAAAGAAGGCATGTGGTAAAGGTACTAATGAAGGACACGCAAGATTAGTCCAAGTTGCTTGAGGGCAGTGACGGCCCTTTCCTAAGCCAAATCTGACTTAATGGCAGGATCATCCTATTAAAGAAAAGGATGGAATTTGTCCAAACTATCCTTGCAATGGTTAACCTTAAAGAGGCCTCATGGGTGTGACTGACATTAATTTATTATTCTGTGTTGTAACTGAGCTCCCCAGAGTTCAGGATGAATGGGAAACGACAATAAGGCGTTCACAGTGGTTTCACTCCATGGTCCAGCTCAGTCCTGCGCCTTGAAAGCAGCAGATAATACGCCAGGTCAGGGCTTGAGATTGTTATGTAAAATGTCTGGTTGGATGCCTTTTCTTTTTGATAAAAAAATACACCATTGGAAGAAGAATTGTGTCAGAATAGTATCAATGTGTGGGTTTTTGCCCCCAGTTGAGAATATCCAGAAGTTATTTTTTAAAAATGACTATTCTCAAAGTTCCAAAGTCCAACTTATACAATCTTTGTCTTCTCTTTTAAAATTTAGCCAATGCTAACAAGGGCTTTTAGGTGATCTTTGATTAACAATGTGCTTGCATTTGTTAATTTAATCAAACTCAAAACTTATAAAATGTTTACAAATTTACTGTTAATGTTCCATAATTGTTTCAGCACAAACAAATGCTACCACACACATAAGTAGTTCTTTTGAATATAATAAGTTAAAGCTTAATGGCTTTTAAGTTATCTCAAATGGTTCCACATTGCTTATAAATTTTTTTAAGATTTCAACTTAAGTGGTAGAGCATGTTCTTAGCAAGTGTCCAATCCCCAATACCAAAAATAAACAAAATTTTAAAAAATTAAGATTCAACTTAAAACTTCAAGTCTAAATAAAATAGTCAAATATCTACTTAAATATAATAAAAAACTTTAATGTGGATACTCAACAAGGTGCCATAAACACTCAAATTTATTAATATAATAGCTTTTAATGTTATGGGAGAAATTTTTTAAACATTATACATTTAATTTTAAGTCATCATGGAAACAAGTGAATCGCTTCAAAGAATTCTGTGGTCATGCTGACAACCATTATATACTGGGAGTGGTTGAATATAAATAGGACCTAGGGTTACACTCTAGGATTGCAAGTTATCCAGAGTAATTTTTCACACTACTATCTTCAGTACACCAAGAAAACTATTTGACAGTCATTGGATCAACATGGATCTCAAGACCACATGGAGCCTCTCCCCCAGAGAGGTCTCACAGCACAGGTTGCTGGAGTTAAGTCAGATCATTATTTAATTTGCTTCTATCAAAAGAATTTTGAGACCCATATGAAGACTTGAGGTATACCTTTCATGCTTTAATTGTATCGATTTGTGTTTAATTCATTTCTTCATTGGATTCTGTGGATCTCCTCAGAATTTTGGTCTATACTGACCAAGTAGTTAATGATTTTCCTAATCTCTCCTACTCTGTTGTAAGAGCCTCTGCCTGAGAAATAATTTCTACAGAAGATTTTGATTCTTTCAGACTATGCCTCCCCGATTATTCCACGTTCCAGCCATATCTCATCATGGAGTTCACCTTGATGCATGCTAAGGTATTGATTTGGCACGCAAGTTTTCCATTTTCCAGATTTTTAGCTACAAACATCTTCACTAACTTTCTTGATCTTCTCCAGGTAAATACCAAATGGAGTAGGAGTCAAAAGGCTTAAGAAACTGAAAACTGGAAGAAATACATCATGTTTTCAAAACTTGATATTTGCTAAGGAGAATGACCTGGAAGTGTTTTTGAAGATACCTGCTTGTACCTGAGGGAAAAAATGTGAGCCACAAATAGGAGATAAATGTAATGATCTATGGAAGTGATGCTCCCTACATAATGCATATTTGTTTAGAAGGGTGTTGTTTCACTTTTATATTCATTGTTCAAATACCTAAGTAACACAGTACATCTGCTTTGGCTCATGATTATTAATAAAAACTAATTTATGACCTATCGATTTGTTTTCTTTGAGAACAGAAGTTACAGAAGTTGACTTATTTAGCCAGTCATTAATAGCTATCTAAAAAAAAACCCACTTATTACAGTAAGACAAACAGTATTGAATTCTCCTGGGAAAGAAGAGGGCCCTTCTTCCAGAAGTCAACAGGAGGTGGCCGGTAACTGTCTAGGACGCAGCGTTCAGCACTCTGCTTTCCTCCTGCATAATAAGTGAGCAGCTGAAGCGGATGCCACAGACTACTCACCCATATTTGACCTGCCATAGGGTAAAGCAGGATGTTTATGCTAGCTATCTCAAATCCTTCTTGAAAAACACTGGAAATTAAATAAGTGAAAATGAAATATCAAAAACTATTAAATAAACTTCAATGATGCTGAGTAAATAACTGAATTTTAGATAAACTTATTAATAAAATTAGTCATATCAATCAAAATTGTTCTTTTATTGATGACACTATCTCGGTGGTCTAACTTATAAACTAAACTTGCCTGCTGTAAGGCAGGCAGAAGTCTTAACCCAGATCACCAGAAAAGGCCAGGGAATTATCCTATAGTAATTAAGATATCTTTTCATTTTCAAATTAAAAACAATGTCATAAAGTTCCTGGCATAATCACTTTAATTAAGTGTAATTCATTTGATCCTTATATAGATCTTGCAGGATTACTGCTTGCAATAGCCAATTATAAATATCCAGAGACTTTGCAGTTCTAATTATAAGAAATTAAAATGCATTAATAAATAATGCATCTTCTCACAATTTGGACCCATTCTATTTTGGATACGGTGTCTTCCAATTTTCTACCACACATACAGTACACCCTTATTCCTTATCTTCAATCTTCTGCTCAGATGGAACTGTTGTGGCTTGTGTCATTAAAAAATAAAAATCCAGTTCCAATATATGTGGACCATGACAGTGGACGCCCTGCTACAAATGACAACTGTCTGTTAATATCTGAAAAAGGAAGACATCCAGTTTGGAGCTCCCAGAAGACTAACCAGAAACATAATTTAGAGAAATATTTTTAATAGTAATGGAAAGGACAAGAGGTTTGTGCTATCATTTTTAAAACTGGCCAAGTCTGTCATCTATAGGAGAGTGAGAACTTGCATTTGTTTTGTTTGTTCCATCGAAGTGACCTGGATTTTTTTGGTAAAGAGCCATTATGGATAGTGAAAGTCACACCAAGTCATAGCTCCATGATGGGAAAATAACTTAGTGAACCCTAAAAATATGAGGAATGTGTAGGGACTTTGACTGCATCTCCGCTTGGAGGTCAGTGACTTTTCCCTTGACATATTCTTTGGTTCATTGGATCTGATATACAAATGTTTCATAGTTCAAATGGAAATGTACTGAGATATGGGCCTTGTGAGGTTTCTTTATTCGGGGTGTGCAATCCCAGTGCTCCTAGCCCTGATGAGCTTTAGGTACTCATGTGTGTCTCTGGGCCAAGCTAGACTTAGTGATTCAATGCCTTGCTTCCACAGTATGTTCTTGGACATGACTATTCAATATATGCAACAACTCTTCATTTCCTGAAGTGATCACTGATAAATAAACTTAGATAAAATTTACTAGAACATCTTCTAGTTACAGTGTTCAAAATTGCCAATTGGTTAGAGAAGAGATGATGTGGGGAAGGGAAGGGAAGGAAAGGAGGCAGAGAGGGAGGGAAAAAGAACATTCAAAATAATCTCTTCTATAATAGGCTCCTTTTGGCCTCAGCCTTTTCTAGAAAAAGAAGACTCCAACATCGTTCAATGCTATTCAGTAGCACGGCAAGATCCCTGAGCAGGTTCTCAAGAGCTTATCATCTTTTGTTCCAGACACAATAATTCTGTGCTAGATAATGCTCAGCATGAAATGCCAGAAAAATGTTTAATTTAAAATAAAAATTGTTAAAAGACTATACAGACTCCAGAAATCATTGTTCCGGCACCCAAGTATTATGTCCATAACTTTTGTGTGTTAAAACTGTCTGACAGATGTCTACATCACATTTTGGATAATAAGGATATCATCTGAAGGGGGAAAAATGTTCTAACTATGATGGGGGGAGGTGGAAGCCAAAAACAAAACCTCTTTGACAACAGTTCAAAAATCCTGAGGCCAAATTTATTCATTCCTTTGGCTTTCAAGCAGGCATCTGCTTTGTCCCCAGCAGTATTATGCAAGCTTACTTAAGAATACAGAAGAGCTCAGAAAGCTGGAAATTCTATTCCCATTGCCATGGTGAAAACCCAGAGAAAGAAGATAGCAGCCCCCCTGATGCAAGTAGGATGGTCTCCAACCCTCTTTTGGAACACCACCACTGAACTTAAAAACCACTTTAGAACTTAGAAACGAAGATCTAGGATCCAAAAACACACTTCAAGGAAACAGCTCCTCATTTTCCCCATCCTATAAACAACAAGGATCTTCATGAAAGAAACAAACAAACGATCATCATGAAAGACAGAAATTTTCAGATATCCAAAAAAAAGAAGGTTGATTGACATTCACACCAGGTGTTTCCCACATCCTGGGGGAAGGGCAACTCATTGTAGCACAACCTAACCACGAATATTCTGAGCAAAATCACCCAGAGGACACCCCCACTGAGATGATCAAGGAGCCCACAATAACTTCAGTATGGTTTTCCAAAAACAAAGTCTCTAAAAAATGTTAATAGTTTATTACTTCCTTTTCTAAAGGCTGTTAAATCAGGAAATCATTGTCCCTTACCAATCTTTGCAGGGAGAAAACATAATGGCAGAAATCTCTGACAACTTCCTGATAGCACAGCACACCTGCTTGGCTTCCCATCAACATTCAAGCAATGATTACATGTTTAAATCACCGTATTAGAAGTAAGTGGCTTACTACAGGGGAACCTTCCCAGGTGAACATCTCTGTCAGAGGGATATTTGAGTAAAGGGCTAAATTTACTTTTGATGATGTTATGTTGCTTATAATAAACGTATTTGCAGATGGGCAGTATGAAATGTTGTTGCTCTAGAAATACACATTTCAACTGTAGTTAACTAGTATTTCATCAAAAGGTCACACTTCAGGGTGGCTCCTGTAGATTTACTTTTGATATTTCTAAACTGTGGAAGATTTTATAATTGGAAAAATGGATGTAAGAGGTGTGGGTTTCGGTCAGTGAAAATATTGGTGCTCAAGCTATGTGAATTGGATAAGAATCTAGAGACATTCTTTACTCTTCTGTGAACATACTAGAAGAATCTAGTGAGCTATGGAGGACATAGCCTTTGAAATGATTCCTTTGGAGCCTGACTCCAAAACAGTGATGTATCCAGGAATGATTCATAGGACTTTGGTTGCCTGATTCCACTTCTCAGCTCCATTGAAGTCTTGGCCATACAGTGAGGCTCTTTCATGTCAGCCATGGTTGAATTGTCTACAAAGGACAGAGAGCTGACTTTGATGATTTTCAGGAAAGACCTCAAGATTATTGAGGCTATATGAAGAAATCTGTTCTTAGTATGCTTCTGTATTTGCAGAACTCTCAGAGGGGAGAGATGTACCTTTCAATAATGGCAAATACTGTAGCTCTTCATGAAATTCAATTTCATCTTCCGAGGCACATCCTGAAACTATGTTTCCTGGCCTCTCTTCAACTGGATGTGGGACTTAACTAGATGTGGGACTTAACTGAATTCTAGTCAAGGAATGTGAGAGGGTGTGATGGTGCCATCTCACGTCATGGTTTTTGAGAAATGGATGCACCCTCCACCATGCCCTTTTCCCCATTTTTCAACTGGATATAGGTACAGACCAGGCTTAGGGAAGGGCATGACTTCAGACAGGCTCAAGGTCCTTGAATCATCACATGGAAGCTGCTGGTAATATCCACTTGGACTGTAATGTGAGCCAGAAAAAAAACCTTCCATTGTGTTTCAGCCATTACACATTCTTGGATCTATTGGTTACCGTAGTCTAGCCTATCTAACTGAATCAGGAGACTGCCAACATTTATATAAAAGAATCTATTAATTGTAAATGACCAGATTGATGGGGAATACTATATTTTAGCACAAATGATCCGTGCACTGTATTTGAAGAATATCTGAGAAACAACTGTGTTAAAGAATTAGCACACAGGGTCTTTACTAAGCAATTGTGTATTTTATGTATCATTTTTGATCACTAGTTTGGGGTCTTTTCATTTTTTTTCTTTTCTTTGATTTCTCAGGAGGAATCCTAATAGGAATTATGATGATACTACAAGGATGACTAAAATTAGCAGCCAACACCTATTGAGCACATAGTATGTGTCAGGAGCTTTATTACACCTTAATTCATTTCCTCTCTACAATAACCCCTAAGAAGTAGGTTTCACGCTTGTCTCCATTTTACAGAGAAGGAGAAAGAAGCCAAGTGTTCACAAAATCATACAAACTATAAGGGGCGGAGAAGCAGCTTGAACCCGTGCAGTCTGACACCAGCATGTCCTTTCTTAAGCTCCTCATGGCACTGCCTGTCTTCTGCAGGTTATCACAGAAGGTTCAAAGATGAGTAGAATTGACCCTGCCCAAGGAGCTTACAAAATTAGATGAAAACACACAGTAGTACTATATGCATCATTAAGTGAAATGCAAAACATTAGGGACTTTCAGAAAACGGAGAGATGATATCTAACTAAAGAAGTCTGGAATACTTTCTGGAGGAAAATAGTATTTGTTATTCACTTTAATTCAGTTCAGCATGCTTTTATTGAATACCATTTTATGCCAACTCTTTTAAAGAGTTTGCAGTCAAATAATAAGTACAAAATATATCCACACTGATAGATACTAAGGAAAATATCCTACTCTTGAACATGGGAAATATGATTTAAATATTCATACATCATGTTTCTATTTAAACTTCAAACCCTGAGCATCTCTCTTTGTCTCTTTTTTTTTAAAGTATGTTTTAAATATGTTTTTCTGCTGTTACTCTCTTTAATAAGGGAATGAGTATTTGCATTTGCACAAGTGTATTGAAATCTAGCACACAGATAAGTGTGCCTACAAGGGCACAGCTCAAAGAATTTTCATAAACTGAACACACTATGTAATCTTCACTCAGATTAAAAAAACAATGTGACCAGTGCCCCAGAAGCCACCTTTCTACTTTCATCCCAAGGGCAACCATTATCCTAACTTCTATCAGAAAAGATTGGTTTTGCCTGTCTTTGTGCTTATATAAATGGGATCATAAATTATGTACTCTTCTGTTATAGCTTCTTTCACTCAAATGTATATTTAGAAGAGTTGCCCATAGTACTGAGTGTAATTATTATTAGCTTATTTTCATTGCAGTACAGAATTCTGCTGTATAAAAAAAAAACACAATTTATCCACTCTACAACTGATTGGCTTTTGGATCATTTCCAGTTTGTGGTGGTAATAAAAATGATTCTGTGACCATCTTCATATGTCATTTCAATCACACATCTATCCATTTCTGAGTGGAATGTACAGAGGCATAGCATTACTAGATCGTAGAGCATAAAAGCATTTGAAAGATATTTCCTACATAGAAAGCAACCTCGGTAAATAATGTTTCTTGTTAAACTACATTTTCCAGCTTCTTTTCAATTGGAAGTGGGCATTAACTGATGTCTAGCCAAAGAATATGAGAGCAAGTGATGTGTGGCATTTTACACACCAAATCAAAGCAGATGAGTCAAATTAGGAAGCCTTAATAACACATCAGCATTGGTTGTGAGAACGGAAGTGTCAATGCTCACACAACACATTCCTCCTAATGACTTTTTCTACAGTCAGATTTTAGATACAGTTCAGTGGTACCCCACCCCCACCCCCCATCATGGGGACTGGCGTGCTTTTTCTTATGAAATAGCTTTTCAATTGCCACACTGAGCTTTAGAGCATGTGCTTGGGAACATGTGATGGAGCCCTCATGGTTGATTTTGCCTGGAGTGCAGATGGAGCAGGGCCTCTCTGCATTGAGTGAGCCGAGTCTCCTAAAATCTCTCTTGGGGCACTGTTGGCACTTACTCTCCTTAACTTCAGGTTCAGTCAAGTGCTTCAAATTCCTGTTGCTGTGGGCTCATTTTTACTGCTTATGTTAAAATGTGCTAAGAAAGTCTTGTTTATGAAACTTTGATAGAAGGCATAATACAGCCAATTATTGGTCTTGTCTCTGCCCAACCACCTAAATGGTATCCTTAGTGATTCATTCCCCCAGCCCCCATGCCTATTGGCACTGACATGGTTGCAAGTGTTAGACAAGTTGGGGGAAATTAAACTGAGAGAAGATTAGCATGTTAATTTATTTCAAAACATAAATAATTTACTAGAACCAGTTTAAATCAATGCCTTTGTGAAACACGGGGACTTGAGTAAAATTCACGATTTGAGCAGGGTCTTTTTTCTTAAAAACACAATTGAAAGGATTGCTCAGATATTAAAGTCTGAGTTTCTCCCTTTTCCTAAACTGTTATGTATGTAGCATGTGACTAGTTTATTTGGTGGTGAACACATTCCTCAGTGCCTGGGACAGGCCAACTTGGCTTGGATTAACTTGTGCTGTGCCTTTTTGTAATAGCAACCCAAGACAGAAACATCTGGAAAAATACCATGACTGAGCTGGGGGGATCAAAGACTGAACTGAAATGGCCTATTGTTAATTTCCAGGAACCGACAGAGAGTACAGAATGAAATGATTCAGTTGGGCATGAATGCTGTCGGATTTTTGAAAGACTTGTATATCACCACGTTGCCTCAGCAGACAGAAGAAGGAAAAACAGATCAACAAAGCTGAGAAAAAATAAATCTTGGTGTTTGTGTGTGCATGTGTGTATACACATGCATGTGCCAAACCCAACTCTGCATTCAGCGTGTAAACAGTGTATTCCTCTAATGGCAAGGACAATCTGCCATGGAAAATACAGAATTCCAAGGCAAGCTGAAGAAATACTTCAGTTTCTCATGACTCCAAGTCAGGAATTATGTTTGCAAAGAAGCCTCCTGATCTCCTGCCAGACTGAATTCTGGAGGGCAATGGCTGTTGGTTCATCCTTGCTCTCCTCGGCAGCTGCGAGAGTGTCTGGCACAAAAAGTTTACTGGGTGAGGAATAAAGGAGCAAATGAATGAATGGAAGAATAAATAAAATAAGCAGCAAAACTATGTAGTTTAAGTGCTGAAACAAAAGGGAAAAATCTAAACCTGACTCATTTGCAGTCAGAATAGCTCTTCGACCTTTGGAAAATACATTAAGAAATGAAGAGAGGAAAGAAAACAATACTTACCTACCTCAAGTAGAAATTTGATGCTTAGGTTTTTACAGAATTAGGACTAAAAAGGTCTTTCAGATATCACCTCTGTCCATGTCTCTGCCCTTGGGACGTGCTTAATGAAAGGCAGAATGCCTGTGAATTAAAGAAATGTCCCAGAAATGAGATTACACAGACTCCTTGGGAACAAATAAAGGGAGAATACTGAGAAAATATAAACTGCAAGGGAACAGAAAAGAAAATAGGAATTGAAGTTCTCTATTGGGAGTAAGAGCATTGAGAATAATTGGGGGAAAATAATCTGAGCAATTAGAATCAGGTTCTACAATTCAACCAGGATCATGCCTTAGGTTAAAAACCCTGAGACAGCAGACGTTTTTTGTTCTGTTCATCAATATATTCCAAGGGTCTAGTAAAATGCCTGGCACAGTAAAGATGGTAGGCATATGTTTGTTGTATGAATGACAAACATTAAGATGTTAAAAAAATAAATAAAACTACATACACACACATTTAAAATGGAGATGTTAGACTCCATTATTGAAGGACATTGGTTGACCAGTCCATTTATTCTATATTTCCTCCAACTGTAGAGTTTACCAAAGAAACTTAGGATTACAGAATAAAAAGAAGTGGCTGGGGAAGTGGCTCAGTGGTAGAGCGCTTGTCTAGCATGTGTGAGGCACTGGGTTTGATTCTCAGCACCACATACAAATAAATGATAAAATAAAGGCCCATCAACAACTAAAATAAATAAAAAGGGGGTCTGCGGTTGTGGCTCAGTGATGGAGTACCTGCCTTGCATTATAGGCATTGGGTTTGATCCTCAGCAACCCCCATAAAATAAATAAATACATACATACATACATTCATACATACATACATAAATAAAAGGTATCATGTCCTTCTATAACTTAAAAAAAATGTTAAAAAAAAAAGAATAAAAAGGTAGAGAATAAAGGATCGCCTCCCTTCCCCCACCTTGGGCTCTTTTTCCATACAATCTCTTAAATATCTGGGCAATAAAATCACAAATTTGCAACTGGAGAATAGTAGGGTAAGATTCATCTACTTAATGCAGGAATGCATTATTTAGCTGCAAGAGAAAGTGCAGGCTTTCTCGTTTACAGTTTGTGTGAACATAAATCAAAGGTAGGGAAGTTATAAAGTCATTGTGCAGTTTTTTAAACTTTTATAACACCGACATCAGAGGTGGCGGAAATAATTTGTAAATGGCATGTAAATCAAATTTCCCACCTAAAGTTGTTAAAACCTCAGTTCTGCTAGTCCCAGCACCTATTTTCACCTTTTTGCCTACAATAGGCACATAAACACTTGTCACTTTTTGCACAATCACACAAGGTTTTCTTTTGCTCAAACACGAATTAATGCATTTTTTGTTTTAAAATGTCATTTGCAGATTTCTTCTATCCTGCCTCCACAGGGACAGCATTACAGTTTAGAAGAGCCTAAAGGCACATGGAGATAACTCTTCATTCCAAGATGGGACAGACCAAGTTGCTTTACACTTCTTATCACTGTCTTTTCTCTCCTGTGACATCATCCTGTGTGATTCATGTCCCTCTTGAGACAGAACAAGGCAGGACTTTACCATAAAGACTAACTACCCACCCTTTCTCCCAGAGGCACTGTCTTGTTGGCAGACATGGTGCAGAAGAACCCGTGTGAAGCCCTCGACTCCTCTGACTCCTGTGCCACAGATTGATGAGGCCAGATGAGGTCACAGCAGCTGCATAATATTAAATAAGACAAGGCTGCCCCAGCAAGTCTAGGAGGCACTTGCGGTCCTCAAAGCTAGAATCGGGAAATCAAAGTGGGAGTTTTTGTTTTGCCTTTTGTAAATACCATTTTTCTCTTTCCCTCCATCGTGTAACTGACAGCTCCTCTGACTCTTCTCTTCCTCAAAAGGGCAAAGAGAAGGGGAAAAGGAGTCACATCAACGAGCGAGCAATTTTCCTTCAGTAAAATTCTTCCCTGTTAGCCATTCTGCAAAAGTTCATTAGCTGAATAAACCATTCTCCACAGGCCTCATTTTTATTCCTCTCTCCTTTCCCCTCCCCCTCCTTTCTTTTTAACCTTTCAGCTCAGAATTAAGTCTTTGTGATGTTCAGCACATCAATGAACTCTCCCCCCCCCACCCCCCAGCCAGGCAGAGATCCTGGGCGAGGGCTGGGCGACTTTGTGGGCTGCATTCCAATTTAGTGAGGTGGTGACAAGGAGACCCAGCCCCTGCCTCCAAATGGGCCTTCTGTCTCAGTATGATTCATAACACAAACATGTTTAGAAAGCCAAAGAAAGGGAGAAAGGGGCATGGGATTTGGAGTCATTGAGTCAGGACTATTGCAAAATTGGAGCATTATGAGGAAGGAGAGAGAGAGGATTTAGTCTTGTGTCTCTGTACCTCATCTGTAGACAGACCTGCATCAAAAGAAGCCAGAATGACATTTCACAGCATCTTGTGAGATAAGCTCAAATTAAAACAAAACCAAGCCAAACTTAACTACTCTCACCACCTCACCATCCCACTTTACCCAGTCTTGGCAGATTAAATGAAAGAGTGAATGAATGAATGAGATAAACAATCTCAATAAACACTTTCTGACTCTCATCAATCATATTTAGATTTTTTTTTCTTATGAACAGGGGCGTATACTGAAATAACTAATTCTTTTTTTAATGGGATTTGAAAAAAAAATGCTGCAGAGTTATTTAAATATTCAATGAACTTAAAGGAAAAAATTAATTTAGGTATCTTCATTGGGACACAGAAGTTTCCATATGGACTGTAACAAATTCAAAGCTAAGTAATTGCTATGTTCTGATTTCTAAAATAAGATTTGAAAGAAAAGAGAGTAAAGCTTTTTTTGTTATTTGTTTTCTCAGGATGCAATAGAATTAATATCTGAGTGAAAGAAACTGGTCATTTTTCTATGACCCCCCCCCCACTTTTTTTTTTAATAGAACTGTGTGTATTTCACATTTTATCTAGGAATCTGCTTACAATGCAAGTGGCAGCTGGGGGGAAGTCAAAGCTGCATATTAAAACCAGGGGAGAAGCTAATATCAGCTTGAATGTGTGCAACACTAGTGATTATCAAACATTTTAAAGGACACACATCTGCAAAGCCCTTCATTAAAGCAGAATTCCTTAAAGCTCCAACTAGCAGCTGTGCACTTTCGTCAGTCATACAAATAAAATATCTGATTTGGCCACAGAAACCTCACACTATTGCCTTATCTTTGAGAAATTAACCAGCTTCCCCTTTAGCATTAACATAAAATTTCCACTGTGGTCAATGAGTCCCCTGGACTTCACAGCATAGGAAAAAAAATCACATTTATCTTGAGCTGCCTAGGAATCAAATGGGAAAATGATCCAATATTTAGTGACAATATCAGGTGCTATCCAATGAGTAGAATAAAGACCCAATAGATTTACCTTGTTTCAAATGTTTCAGTAATGCTTTCCTTATTTTAATTTTTGAAAGAAATGATTAGGGTGTCGATTGCACTTCCCAATGCCCAAATAAATGAATGGAGTCTACATTTTAAACGTTGGGTGCCCTAGTGTGCCCACGCTGCTTATTGACACAGCACCACAAAACTCAAAGCAGGCTGCACTCCTTCTATACTGACCTCAGTCTTGTTGACACAAGAGCAAACAGATGTAAGCATAAGGGGGAAAAAAGTTAATAACAAGTTGTTTCTCTAAGATTTCTTTCAAGTAAAAGTACTTTATTGCATCTTGCAAAGTACAAGTGAAATCCCTTCCTCAGTAGGTTCAAGCTGATGTCACTGGTGTAAGGCAAGTGGCCCAGGGTCAAAGTCTTTTACACATTGTCATACAAGACAAGAGAGGAATGTTTACAGGAATCCTTGGATAAAATGGTCTCAAATCATATTTGGTATTCCCATCTTCTTCTCTGGAAAAGCCAGAGGGGAAAAAAGAAAGTAAAAAGCTTTACAATTAATAAATGCTCATTCATTCAATGTGAAGCAGGAGTTTTGTTAGTCTTCTGAAATTAATCAAAATATTTTAACTCCAACTAAAGCTGTTATATTCCTAATTATTTGGGGGAAGGTTTTAAGTTCATAATTCCTTCTAAATCCTATTTTTCATTAAAATTTCTAATCATGATGTGTTCTGTACATGCCAGTCAGCCCCAAATAAATAGAAAAAAAATCATGTCCCCTGCTGCCCACACAAAGTTCATAAGGTTTTTTTCTTATATTTCCTGAGGATTTTGTTTCCAAAGTAAGGTTTAATAATACAAGTTAGAACCAACTAAATTTTTTTTCTAGAAATACTTAAGAATAAAAAAAGCACTTTTTATAGCTATTAAAATAAGATACTTTTTTTTGTAGAAGTAAAAATGTAGATTTTCAACAAAGTAACCAAAAGTACAAAGAGATGATTCAATAAATGCACTGCTTGACTGTGTGGTCTTAGAAAGTCTCCCACACCATCTGCATTTGCTTAGCCGTCCCTGGCCTTCATATTACCGTGCAGGCCCTGTTAGCTTTCTGTCACTATAATATATACCTGACATAATCAGCTTATAAAAAGAAAAGGTTATTTTGGTTCACTTAGAGGATCTAGTCCATGGTCAGTTGGCCCCGTTGTTTTAGACAAGGCAACGCATCATGGCAGGAGCATGTGCTGGAGCAAGGAGACTGGGGTCCCCAAATCCTCTTCGAGGGCACACCCCTAGTGACCTGAAGACCTCACATGGGACTCTACCACCTCACAGTAATGTGAAACTGGGGGCAGAGCCTTTAATACATGGGTCTTGGGGAAATAGTTCCCATCCAAACTATAGCAGGCATCCTTCAGATTTGGCTAATGGAGTCTGTCTCCACCCACTTTTCTCCCACAGCTTCACTTCTAATGGATGTTAACCACCCTCTTAGAAATCAGACTTATTTTCCAAAGACTTTGAAGTGTCTGAAGATTTTCTATTCTGTTTCATTATACAATTCTCAACATAGGAGCACACGTTTGCCTATCAAAGTGGAAACTACACCTTGTCTTGAGTAGTAATGAATGGTGCTAGCAGTGTAGGGAAAATAAGACTGGTATTTAAAATAACTGTTCTATGGACAAGAATGGTGTTTGCTATGGGCAAGAATGGTGGCCACTGGGAAGGATGCAGGGGGGTAGGGAGGATGGAAAAAAAGTCAGATAAGGAGCACAAATATTTCTGATTTTCTATAGCACTAGGTAAGTGGTGGTTATAAGAATCTATGATGCATTTCAAGAGTATGACAGGTCCCAACACATAGAAATGATTACTGTTGTCAGAGATGGAAGTGCTTATTACACACATTTCATCATTACACATAATTCAGTACACACGTATTGAATTATCATACAGTACCCCATAAAGATGTACAAGTATGTACTATGTTGCCATAAAAACCATAAAATAACAAATAAAAGAGCTGTTCTAAAGGAAGTCAGAGACTGGAAGCCGTCACACCAGTTCTCTTAACATCAAAATTATAAGCTTTTTTATATGTGAGTATAACCCAAGACCTCCTTCAAGAAGTGACTTGTGAATACCAAGATTGGGTATTAAAAATTATCACCTCAAGACTTTTGATAAGGAAGGGGAAGGCAGAGTTGGTCAAAATTTAGAAAACTTTCAAAATGCTATCTGAAAAGTTTCAAAGAACTGCATTTTCACTTTCTTTGTTTAAATTTTCTTATTAGCTATACATGACAGAATGTATTTTGACATATATATATATAGACAGAATAACTTCTAATTTTTCTGGTTGTACATGATATAGAATTACTTCAGTTGTGTAATCATATATACACATATGATAGTAATGTCTTCAAAACTAGGAAACAGTTTGGTAATAGAATAGAAAAGGAGTTGTGCATTTTAGTTTCTGTTTTGCCAGGAGGGTATTCTTATTCCTGGCGAATAATACTGTGCATGTACTTTATTCTCCTATTGACCTCCTAAAAGACAGGCTGTCAATCATGGAACAAAGTAAAAAGATTGAAAGCAAAACTTCCAAATGTGGCAAAGTGATGCTGAGGTATTACATTAACTCATTGGTATAAAATTCCTCCACTATAAAAATGTTTTCTTTACAAATATTTTATAAATTATCATTTAAAAATCACTACTAGAGATATTACTAGATGTTGGATTCTGTACCTTGAAGCCATAGGTTCATAACGCACCAATCACACATACTGTGATGAGACAGAGTCTAGCATTATAACTCATCCAACATATTGAAATAATTTAAAAACCATTCTCAATGTCATTTAGACTTCACTGGGTGTTCCACGTTCTGTTTTACAAGGCATGAAGTCAGATGTTTCATACTAGAAGTTGTTATCATTTCCAAATGAACATTCACCTGGCAAGATCCCATGCTAATGGACTGACAAGCTCAAGGCTCAAGTTCAGTTCCACTGTAAACAATGAAGAAATTAATGAGGCTACTTTAAAAACACAGCCGTCATCTATTTCAACGTACTCAACCCAGTCCAACAGAAGGACCTTTGGGGGAGGATGTGGAAAGGGAGAAAAGTGGTTTCTGTCTGACATAATTTGAAGGCCGGCCATATGAACAAACCCTCTTTAACAATATATTTGAATTCTGTTCCTTTAACCTAACAAAATACACGCAAAGGAAACCAACCTGAGTACCTGAATACTCACAGAGAACAACTGTGTTATCTTAACACTTGACTAGCATGGTCATATAAAGGATGGAGTAAGCATAAACAATCGGTTTGGGGATGCTGTTGTTGCTATTATTATTGCTTAAATCTTCAGGAGATGACCTTATCTCTTATCTCATGCAACCTTTGGCAGATTTGTCAGAAATCATCATAGGTCAGTAATCCATGGGCAAGTACCTGGATATAACAAGTTATGAAGGAAGTTGGGCTTCTCTGGTGATCCTGTACAGAATGGCAGCAGACCACAAGGACATGCTGTGATGTTAGGTATCACAAATTCTGAAGAAAAGATGCTGGGGTAGTCAACTTTAAGAAGAGAAGGCAATGGGCAATAGTCACAAGTTCTTTGTACATATGCAATCTTTTATCTAGAAAGTTCCCACGCAGGGTCTTTTCCCTCAGCAATTTATTTTGGGTCAGGAATCTTATTTGCGTGGTTTTTAATGCAGCCAAGAATCAAAGGAAGGATTTTTACATGTGTATAATTCTCAACAAATCTTGCAATACTCAGATTATCTCAGATCTTACATGAAGATTTACATGGCTGGAATATCAACACTTCATATATCAAATGACTTTAGCTAAGTCTTGCTTCAAGGATATTTGAAGCATATACTTTTCAAACACACAATGCAATGAAATATGTAAGATTACAAGGACTATATATAAGGTGCCAAGTTCAGCTTTATGAAGCTTCACAAATGCCAGTTTCTACAGTTGAGAATTGTACTTCCAAAGAACCCTCATTGCTCTTCTATTGTTTTAAATTTATTTCATATTCTAGTGGTGACCACACAATGATCAGCAGTCTCTTGCACTAAACAGAAACCCTTAATGTCTAATACATTATCAGAGTATAAGAGGATTTCTGTTCTCTCTTTATCTGACAACCATCCATTTCCTTGTTCTTCGTTGCAGTGGGAAAACTGCATTCCTGGATCATTTGTGTGTGTATTTGTTTAGTTTGGTACTTACTTTATAGATTGGTCTGTCACTGGTAACATACCCACCACCTTCTATATAATCACACCATGGACCATGGCTAAATGTCAAGAAGACATAGGGCTTTGTACTAAGCTATTACTAAGTTGGGGCTCCTTAGACCAAGAGCTGAATCCAGACTTCTGTTTAATATCAAACATTCTTTGAGAAGTTTATAGAGGTAAAATTAAAACTCTACAAAAAATTCCCCCCCAAAGTCCCTATGGTTATCAAGTGCTTTAAGGATTTGACACTATAATTAAAGCAATGATTAACACAGGTATAACTGGAGTACTCTTTTGACTTTGGTTACATTACTTTTTTTAGACATGAGATGAGACCTAATATAGATTAACACAACATTGGCACAAAGGGTTGATTGAATGAAACCTTAAGCATCATGTCGTGAAGCAACACAATTAAAAAAAAAAAAAAGATAAAGCAAGAAGGATTTGAAATATCAAAAGAATTTTTAATCAATTTTTAATCAAAGCAACATTGATCAATACTACCAAAGTTCAAAAGTAAGTAAATATTAAAAGATATGCTTTTGCCTAATTAATATGTATGAATTCTCCTGGTATTAACAGCAAATTAAGATTTGATAGAAAAATAATAATTTGAGACAACTGATTCTGCTGCCAACATCTCTTTGACATATTAAAGTGGCTTGATATATACTTGTCTAAAAAAAAAATTATGTAACATGAACTGTTTTCCCAAGGTCTTTCTGCTTTATATCTCCCAGTGACTGTCACCCTGTATCTTTTATTTCCCTTCTTGACCTGCTCAAATTTCAATACAAGTTAACCTTAATATAAAACTATAATTTTATTTGCAATACAATTTTAGTTTGGTTTAATATTTATGTATATCTACATATTTTTATTGGGATAAAATATATAAAATATGAAAGCATACAAAATATAAAAAATTAATCATTTTTAAGGTACAATTCAGTGGTATTAAGTACACCCATTGTTATGCAACCATCACCCTGTCTATAAAAAATTTTCATCATGCAACCTAGAATTCTGTACCCATTATGCAGTAACCCCCAGTCTCTACTTCCCCAGCACCTAGTAGGCACTATTCTACTTTCTGTCTCTGTGAATTCGATTATTCTAGATATCTCACACAAGTGAAATTAGGTGGGTTTAATTTTTAAATGCACAAGTAGAATAACATTTATCTCAACAAACAAACTAAACTAATTAAGTTAGGTTTTATTTATGGGTAGCCCTCTTTTTTTTTTTGGCCTTGAAATGAACTACAATAGGAGGAAGTAAATAGAAAAGAGGAAAGTCCTCCTTTTTTGCTCTAAAATAACCATAAAAGCATTCTGTTGATTATGTGCACAGCCTTTCCTTTCCAAGACGATCCATTTGTTACTCAGCTCCTCCCATATACAGATTGTATAGGCAGGTCCTTGATAACTTGAAGATGATTGAGAAAAACATGGACCCCAACCCAAAGGAGCTCATAAAGGGTGAGGATTTATGGCTTGGGTATGAAGTATTGCCCAAAATGTGTTGGAAACATGATATCCAACGTAGTAATGTTCAGAGGTAAAATGATTAGACTATGAGAGCTATAACCTCATGGTGGATGAACTCCTTTGCCGTAGTCTGGCTGGGCACAAATAACTGAGCCGCCAAAAAGCCTTGTAGGTTCAAACAGCAACTCTTTATTCCCGAACTCTCACCGGCACTGCACACACACTTTCCGGGAATACACTCCCTCCACCGGGCTCAGCGCGCCAATTCTCCCGGAACCCGCGAGAACTCAAGGGGAACTCCAAAGTAGCGGGCAACCGAGGCAGCAGGATCCGCCCTAATCCCAGAGCAAGGTCACCTTTCAACCATTCCCTCTAGCAAAATGCCAGGCGTCATTCTGACTAAACTGTGGCTCTCAACACTCCTTTGACTGATTGATACTTTTAATTGATTATTGGCTGGTAAATGTAGGCAGGTGGGGTGTGTCTGGAGGAACATCACTGGGAATATGCCTTTGGGGGTCATATTTTGTCCTTGGGGTGCTCTCCCCACCCCCTCTTGGTTTCCCAGCCACTGTGGGCTGAGCAGCTTTCCTCTGCCCGCCCTTCCACCATGATGGTCTGCCTCACCCTGGGCCCACAGCAATGGAGTGGGCCATCATGGGCTGAAGCTCTGAAACCTTGAGCCCCAAATAAACTTCTCCTCTTTTAAATTGTTTTTGTCGGGATTTTGATCACAATGGTGAAAAGCTGACTAGCACAGAGGAAAACGGTTAACAGGAAACTTCAACACTCCAGTGAAGGCTCTGATAGGAGTGGTACAGGATGTCTCACGATGCATGAGGGGCAAAGCCTGAGAAGAAGGCTTCCAGGGAGAGTGGTGTGTGAGCTGAGACACGAGACACGGAGACAAGAGGGGTGAGAGAGAAACAGGAGGTGGCAGAGTGATCCCAGGCACAGGAAAGAGGGTCTGTGACAAACCACTGAAAGGATTTTAAAGCAGAGTGAGTCAAGGTGAGAAAGGAAGTAGAGCAAGATGAGACAGAGGGGAGCGGCACACCTGGACTTGTCTAAGTCGAGCTGAGTAGTCTGGATATTTTTTCCAAAGCAATGGAGACCTACAGAAGGGTTTATGTGGTGTTGTGACAGGATCACTTTTTAGAGCATTCACTCTAGCTAGAACTGAAACTGGACCCCCAAAAATCAGCCGGGAGACTACCGCATGCTCAAGGTGAAGGATGGGAGTGGGATGAGCTCTGGCGATCCGAGGGAAGTAAGCAAGATCTCCCTGGTATTGAATGCTTACTTATACTGAAAAATCCATATATGTGTACATAAAATTTTTATTATAGAACACATAAATTCTAAAAGATGACATTCAGAGCAGTTATAAAAACTACAGCTTTTTCCTAAAGTAGCTCATGCATTAGGATGGAAATATAAGCAAAATTACGTGCAATTACATGATAAAGTGAAAAGTTGCTTGAACCTAGATTTGGAAATTCAATAAAAATTAGAAAAAGTACATGTCAATCCTACCAATTTAGAGAATGAAGTTTTAAGAAAGTTTAAATAAACCAACACTGTGAAAAGGAGGAACATGAGAAGTTATGAATAGATTGCTAAGTGCAGCTGTCAGCTATTGTACTATGAGCTCAGTCTGATATTGATAATCATAATCTGGGGGGAATAGACATCCATATTGTATAAATGTGAAGTAGAAGGGCACATGAATAAAGGACACTGCAAAGTGTAGCTACCAAAAGTTTATCACCTGCTTATGTGCCAGTTTACATTCACATAAATAGGTAGTATAATAACATCCAATTTATTATTATGGGGACTTTTACAAAGTTAAAAATGCTACTGCAATTTATCAAGGTGAGGGGCTGGGGATGTGGCTCAAGCGGTAGTGCGCTTGCCTGGCATGCGTGCGGCCCGGGTTCGATCCTCAGCACCACATACAAACAAAGATGTTGTGTCCGCCGATAACTAAAAAATAAATATTAAAAAATTCTCTCTCTCTCTCTCTCTCTCTCTCTCTCTCTCTCTCTCTCCCCCTCCCTCTCTCTTTAAAAAAAATTTATCAAGGTGATGAAAATGTCCTGGTATAATTTCAGAGATCTGGAATCTATATGGCTACCACATCTTATTTCTGTTTCTAAAATATTAACGTAAAACTTAGCAAGAGAGCACTGTACATTCCTAGAATATTTCCAAGAACTTTTAGATGTACTAAGGGAAAATATCTTAGCATTTTTTTCCAGTATAAAAGCTACAGTCTTATTTTGTACCCTTAAATTGTTTTAGACAAATTTATTAGGTATATGCGAAATGCAATAAACACCACATATTTAAAGTGATGAGCTTAGGTATGTCTTTACCCAAGAAACCATGACCACAATTAAGATAATGAGGATAAGTGTCACTCCTTGAAGTTCCCTTGGGTCCACCTGTAATACCTCATCTCTCCCCCTCGGTACACACCTCTGCCCGCATCCATGGGCAATGATTTGCTTTCAGACATGATAGGTTAGTTTGCATCCTCTAGAGTTAAGAATAAAATGAAATCATACAGCATGTAATCTTTGTTGGCTTCCTTCATTCAGCATAATTACTTTTGAGTCATCCATGTTTCAGGATATATCAATAGTTCGTTCATTTTTAATATTTAGTAACAGTCCATTGTAAATGTTCATTCATTTACCTGTTGATAACATTTGTATTGTTTCCAGTTTTTGACTTAAAAGCAAAGCTGAAAAACATTTGTATACAAGTCTGTGTATGGACATATATTTGCTTTCCTTGGGGGGAAATACCTGGGAGTGGAGAGACTTAGTCACATGATATTTAACTTGGGAAGTAACTGCAAAACTGCTTTCCAAAGGATTTGACTCTTCCATCAGCAGTTCTGAGTCCCACTTCATTAACATCCTCATCCCTATTTTGTGTGGTCTTTCTAATTTTCGCCATTGTAATGGGTAGGTAGTGGTAGATCACTGTGGTTTGATTTGCACTTTCCTAACTCCTAATGTTCATGTTTGTGCTTTTATGTGCTGTCCAAATGTGTCATTGTTGGTGAGGTGTCTGTTCAGATCTTTCTCCCATTTTTTTGGTCAGTGGATTTTTTTCTTACTAGTAAGTTTAGAGAGCTCTTTGTATATTCCAACACAAGTCCTTTATCAATATGTGATGTGCTAATATTTCCTTCCTGTCTACGCTTGACTTTTCATTCTAATAGTCTTTATTGTAGTAAAATATGCATAACATAAATCTGCTATTTAAATCATTTTCAGTGTACAATTCAGTGTCATTAATAATTAGGCTTACAATGCTATGTGACTGACCATCATCATTATTTCTAAAACTTTTTCATCACCTCAAACAGAAACTCTGTATCCATTAAGCAGTAACTCCCTATTCCTCATCCCCCACAGCCTTTGGTGGCCTCTCATCTACTTTCTGTCTCTATGAATTTGTTTATTCTTGATAGTTCAGGTAAGTAGATTCATATAGGATTTGCCCTTTAGCAACTGGCATATTTTCAAGGTTCGTCCATGCTATGTCACGTTCTACAGCTTTAATTATTTTTATGGCTGGATAACATTCTATTACACATATATACCACATTTCACTTATCCTCAAAAGTATTATAATGAGCAGAAATTTCTATGTGTATGAAGTCCAAATTCTCAATTTGTTCTTTTATTTATTATACATTTGGTAATACATCTTGGACTAAGCAAAGATCACAAAGATTTTCTCCTATGTCTGCTTATACATTTTTATGGTTTTAGAGGTCTTGGCCCATTTTTAATTTAATTTTTAGATAAAATGGGATATATTAATCAAAGTTTGTTTTATTGCATATAAAATTGTTCTAGCTCTAATCTTTGGGGGTGAAGGTTACTGGGGATTGAACTCAGGGGCACTCAACCACTGAGCCACATTCCCAGCCCTTTTTTGTATTTTTGAGACAGAGTCTCACTGAGTTACTTAGCCTTGCTGTTGCTGAGGCTGGCTTTGAACTCGTGATCCTCCTGCCTTAGCCTCTCAAGCCCTGGGATTACAGGCATGTGCCACCATGCTGGGCTTAGCTCTTTTCTTCATCCACTGACTTGCCTCTGAATTTTTCTCAATTATGTATTTGAGAATATATACATAAATACATAAATATAAATTAAATTTTGTGTTATTTCCTGTAACTTTGCTAAATTCATTGATTAGTTCAAGAAGCTTTTTATGGGGATTCCTTCTAATTTTGTACATACATGGTATCTGAGAATAAAGACAGTTTTCCTTCCTCCCTCATATTCTGGGTGACTGTGTTTCTTTTTGTTGTTTTATTGTACTGATCAGAACCTCCAGTCCAACAATGGTGAATGAAAGTGGGAGACTTTCCTGTTTCTGATCTTCAGGGAAAGCATTCAATCTTTCATTGCTAAAATTTATTTTAAATATGTGCTTTTCATAGCTGCCCTGTGTTAAGCTATGGAAGTTCTTTCTATTCCTAGTATGTGTGGAGTTTTTATCAGGTACGAATGTTGGGTTTTTCAAATGTTTTACTGCATCTACTGAATTATTAGATGCCTTAGTTAGTTTAAAATTATGTCACATGTAGATTGATTTTATAAAATATTTAACCAGCTCTGAATTATTGGGATAATTCTAATCAGCATGTTATATTTTTCACATATTGTTGCATATGACTTGGGAAAATTTTTATTTTATTTTATTTTTTTAGTTGTAGATGGACACAATACCTTTATTTTGTTTATTTTTATGTGGTGCTGAGGATCAAACCCAGTGCCTCACACATGCTAGGCAAGTGCTCTGCCACTGAGCTACAACCCCAGCCCAATTTGGTAAAATTTTTAAAGAACTCTGCCTCTTGGTTTCATGAGTGATAGTGATCTGTAGATTTCTTTTCTTGTAATGTCTTTATCTGGCCTTACAGATAATGTTGGCTTTATAAAATGAAGTGGGAAATACTCTCTCCTATTCAATTTTCTGGATAAGATTTGAAGAATTGCTATTACTTCTTCTTAAACGGATGGTAAAAATTATCAGTGAAGTTAACTTGGACTAGAGTTTCTTATAGAGACTATGTTTTAACACACATTCATTTTTTAAAATAGATATTGTATTACTGATATTTTCTATGCTTCCTTTAGTTTATGTGTTTTTTAAGTAATTTTCCTTTTCATCTAAGTTGTCAAATTTATTGGCATGCAGTGATTCAGAATATTCCCTTATTATTCTTTTAATAACTACAGAATCATTAGTGATTGTGCCTCTTACATTCCTGATATATGTAATTTATGTCTTTTATCCTCCCCTCACCACTTCATCAGCTTGACTAGAGCTTTATTAATTTTATTCATCTTCTCAAAAATCTAGATTTTGATTTCACCAATATCCCCCCGCCCACTTTCAATTTTGGATAACATTGTTTTCCACTCTAATACTATGCTTTCCTTTCTTATCTTTATGCTTCTTTTTCTGATTTTTTAAGTGAAAGTAGAGACCATTAATTTGAGACATTTCTATTTTAACAGAAAAGTAACAGTAAATTTCCCTTCAAATATTACTCTAACAGTATCTGAAAATTTTGAATTATTTGTTTTTATTTTCATTCTGTTCAAAATACTTTCTAATTTCCTTTTTTTTAATTTTTATTTTATTTGACTTCTTCTTTGACTCATAGGTATTCAGAAGTGTCTTAGTTGCTAAATAATTACTAACTGTCATGTATCTTTATATTATTATTTCTAATTCAATTCCATTGTGATCAAACAACATGTATATGACTTGAATCTTTTAACACACATTTAGACTTGTTTTACAGCCTGGAGTAAGGACATCTTGGTTAATGTTCCTTTTGCACCTGGAAAAAAAAATGTGTGCTCTGTTCGTGTTCAGTGGAGTGTTCTGCAAATGCTAACTAGGGCAAGTTGATTGACAGTGTTGTTCAATTCTTCCACTTCCTTGATGCCTTTTTTTTCTAATTGTTCCATCAATTAGCAAAAGAAGGATATTGAAATCTCTTACTATAATTGTGGATTTACCTATTTCTCCTTGAAATTCTATCAGTATCTGCCTCATGTATTTTAAAACTCTACTGTTAGGTGAAAAAATATTTAGGATTTTTAAGTATCGTAATACATTGATCCCTCTATCACTGAAATGATCTTCTTACTTCCTGATGACACTCTTTGCTCTAAAATCTACTTTGTCTCCTATTGATAAAGCCACTCCAGCTTTCTCTTGATTACTGGTAGCATGATCTACTTTTTCCCTAACCTTTTATTTTTAACTAATTGTGCCTTTGAATTTATATTGCATTTTTCTAAGCACCATACAATTGAGTCTTTCATTTTTATTCAGTCTGACAATATTTGCTTTATATTTGTATTGAATGTGATTAATGATAATGATTTTTTTTTTGGTTCTTTTTATAAAACTCCTTAAAAGAATGGTGTGCGTGCACTATCTCTAAATCTTTTCCCTTTTTCTTTTGAGCTGGCTCAGTCTGGCTCTAGTCACCTATCAAGAACCCAAAGACCTGGAGAATTCTTGGTAGTTTTCTCTCATATTCTATATCAAATTTGTCACCAAACCCGTTGGCCTTATTTTCAAACCATTTAACCATGTCTCACCATTATTGCAAAATCTAAAGGTCAATTCTCAGTATATTTGACCTCTCTGCAGCACTTAAAGTAGGTGATCACTATGTCCTTAAAGCACATTTCTTTGCTGGTTGGCAGGACTCCATCCTCTCCTTGCATTCATTGAACAGCTCTGAAGATTACTTCACAAGAGTCCTTTGGTTTTTCCTTCTTATTTCCCCACCCTGTTAAAACCTCATAATTCCCTGGAGCTCAGGGATCAGTCCTTGGACATCTCTAACCACACTCATTTTTTTTTTCTAGTGATCTCACCCTTCCTCCAGACTTAAATACTACCTGCAGTGGATGCTGGGTGTGTCATCCAGATCCCCCATTCTTTAGGAGAAGGCATCCATTTCCCCTCCTGTTGATAGCTGATATCCCAAAGTTTGTTCTTCTACAAGTCACTGCCTTCAGCTGAACAGAGCTGGCTCACTCAAGGTCACACTCTTGGGCTTCTAGTAACTTGTTGATGTGTGTGGGGGGGTATAAATTATGAAAGTCTGTGTAGGGTCTTTGCAACTCGAGAGCTCTCTTTGGGATTGGTGGAAGCACTTACTGATGATCTTATTATTTTTTACAACTATTTCTCTCCAGAGTCCTTAGCAATAAACTGTCAGGTGCAAGTTCCCATCTCAGTGTCTGTCTTTTGGGAAAGCAGATCTGTGACATCACAGATTATATGTTGACACCTACAAGCTTACACAAGCAGCATATGGCATATCTTTTGTCTGAACCTCAATATTGAATATCTTTGTTCTTGACTTCTCAGCTTTTCTTCTCATTTTGATGTCTAATGGAAATCTCAAATTCATCATATCTGAAAGGGAAATTTGATTAAAACCATTCCCCTTTCACTAACCCCAAAGCTACCCAACAAACACTATTTCATTTAAATGGATAAAAATTCCAACTTCCCGTGGTAGTTTTCTCTCATATTCCATATCAAATTTGTCACCAAAACTGTTGGCCCTATTTTCAAACCATTTAGCCATTTCTCATGATTCCAAAATATTGCTTTGAGCCAAGCCATCATTATATTTCCCCTGGATTACTTGCAATTCCTTCCTACCTTTTTCCTTGACCCTTTTTTTTATGTTCTGAATGTGTTCCCCAAAATTCCTGTGTAGAAACTTAACCTCCCTGTCACATTGTAGTGATATCAAGAAGTGGAGTCTTTGAAGGAGACACCCCCTCTTTTCAATGGATTAGTGCCTCACAGGGATAGAGGAAGTAGGTTAGGCCCAGTTAGGTCCCTTCTGCGTCTTGAAGACACCTATAAGGCACCATCTACGAGGAGGAGGTCTTCACCAAACTCCAAACCTCCCAGCTCCTTGATCTTGGACTTCCTAGCTTTCAGAATTGTCAAGAATTAAATTTCAATTATTTATAAATTACCCAGTCTGTAGCTTTCATTGTTGTTATTGTTTAATAGCAGCACAAATAGACTAAGACACTTCCTACAGTGTCACTTCAGCACAGTGGCAAAAGTGATCCCACTAAAACATTAGACAGATCACTTCATCTTTGATGGAACTGGCTTCTCCCCTTCAGTTTCCTCCTTACCCACCCAAACTTCTTTGACTTTATATTCAGCACTCACTGCCGTTCTTGGTCTTCCTCAGGGTCTTGGTACTGGCTTGTCCCTGAGCCCCACTTGCTCCTCTCTCAGACCTCCCCAGCTCTGCTGGGCTCATTCCTTCTTCTATGTCAGGTCTTTGCTCAAATCCCTGTTAGGTCTGTCTCACCTCCTTCATTAAGACTGCAACCCCATCCCCGCTGCTGTTTCCTTTCCTGGCTTTGTTATTCTTTTCTTTCTTGGCACTTAACGTCTTTTAATAGACTTTGTAATTATTATTATTTTTTGCAGTCGTGGGAATTAAACCCAGGATCTCACCCATGCCAGGCAAGAGCTCAACCACTGAGCTGCATACCCTAGCCCTACAATTTATTTTTTTAAGGTTGTCTGTTACCAATTCCCAGAAATTAAATCCCACAAAGTCATATGCTTTTTCTTACCCGTTTTATTTATTGTTGTTTATACCTGGTATAAGACAGACAGTCAATATGTGGTTGTTAAGTCAATTAATCAATGAATTAAACAATCAATTACTGAACTGATGACAAAACGTGTTTTGTTTTGCCTTAATTTTTGTGGCTGAAATGCAGGAAAAAAAAATTACATATATGCATATGATATATCATTAGTGAATAAATACCCAAACAGAAAGTAAAGTCTTTTCAATTTATCCTCCCATGAGACAAAAGAATACATATACAAAAACTCATTTAAATTATTTAATCACTAAGACCTTTCTTTTATGCTAAAATCAATAAATGTGGATTCTATTTGTAACTGTGACTTTTCCAAGTTGGATTTTTTTCTCATCTTCAGTATTAGGGAACTGACTAGAGAAGCTCTCCTACCTATAAGTTGCTATAATGTTCTGATTAAGTATCAGAAACAACTAATTTGGTGAGTAATCCCTTTCTCTCCAAATGGCAGTTAACTTTCACCATGGCATGTATTTAACGGTAGCTAACAAGTCAACTGACAAACTAAACAAACCCAAAATCCTAATAAAACTATACATTTCTTGTGCCTATAATGACTTGGCTGGTGGGTACAGAGCACCAGAGTGACAGAACTTGGACTTAGCATTTGCAAGACCCTGACTTTGATCCCAGCACCAAATAAATAAAATAAACACAAAAGAAATTTATAACTTATATGCTAGATGTGTGTGTGCAAGACTATCTTTAATACCCTTTGTATAAAGAGCATGCAATATGTATGTATAATCCTTTGATGATCCATCATGTTGAGGAGTGCTGACTACATATCAAAAAGCAGCAATTAAGCCAGGGGAAACTCCTGACAGGTTGCAGGAGTTTACATCTGGACATGCACATCTGTTCAAAAGTCAGTGATCTGTACAGAAGACTCCAGAGAAAAAAATCAGTGTCAATCCAATATTTGATGACAAATGATTATATCAAAAATCAATATGACATCAGGGATAACAATAAAACTGACAAGTTAAGTATGAAGTGAGTGATCTCAGATGCTTGGAAATTTGAAGCCTGTGATAGCTGCTCAAAGCTGCCACGTTGGCAAGGAAATTCTCACCCAGCCTAAGAGTGTAAGAATTCCTAGTCTCCAGCATGGCCCTATCAACCAACCCTCTCTGCCACAGAGTTGGAATAATCCAGGGGCCTCCTTTGCAATACAGTTTATTTCTTCTACTTCTTTCAGCCCATTGGTCTCTTACCCTTATTTCCCTGGCTCTCTGGACATACCTGTGACCCTCCTCCTGTTTGGGGGACTCATAGACACTCATCTGGCTTTTGGACTTTTGTGTGTCACTCCAGCTTCTGACATTTCATTTAATGGATTCTCGAGTTGCACTCTCAAGGGGCAGATACGGTCCAGATAAGAGACTTCTTGGCCTAAGCCCCGGATTCGGAGAGATATTCCCATGCTCTTAATACAAATCCAACAGCTATATCCTACATAATGGGTACCCTATCAGGTGCTTTCCGTACAGTAGTCTCACTTAAATTCTACAACATCTTAGTGAGAAAATCCATTATTATTGACATTTTACAGATGAAAAAACTGAGAAATTAAATTATGTCTTGTCCCAAATCACAGAGCTAAAAAAGTACACTGAGAGACACCAGGATTCTAATGGCAGAGTGCATGCTTTCTGCTTTGTCAGTTTCCCTACCAAGTATTTATAGCATGAGTGATTCCAAGGCTATGTTCCCCTCTGTATATCATACAGTAGTCAAAGGGACACAAATGTATTCATCATTTTGGTGCCAAGTTAAATTGTTTCTAATCATGGAAAACTGTATTTTTCTACCACCATCCTTCAACTAAAGAAAAAATGCCAGCGTCGGTTAAGAATATCATCGATGAAGTGAAAATTATCAATTTTATTAGTATCACACCTTGAGTACACGGTTTTAATATTTGATTTGATAAAATGGGAAGTACACACAGAGAAATGTGATGGATGTCTTGAGATAAAACACTTGCACAGAAGATTTTTGATTTAAGCTGAACTAGTCTCATTTTTCTCACAAAACACTGTTTTTACTTGAAACAAAAAATGACAAAGTATTGTTCAGACTTCTGTATTTGGCAAAAGTTTTCAGGACAATGCAAAAAGTTGAGCCCAGCATTTACAAAAGTTTTTTTTTGTTGCCAGTGATAAAATCTGAGCTTTCAAGAAAAATCAGCATTTTGGAACATTTGTTTACATCATAGTATGCTTGGTGGCTTGCCAACAAGTCTTTGGACTTTTCAGATGAGATCCTCAGTGATAGTAATAAATATATATTTTTACATATTATAACATGATATATACCAACACTTGGAAGACATACACAACTCAGGAAATCAATGTTTTTCCAAATGACTCATGTATGGTGGCACAAAATTACGCAGTGGTAAATGTTCCTTTCAAAATGCAAGCTAGGCTGGTGGAGTTAGCACATACATATGTATGCATTACTACTTACCTAACAGAATATGAGAAGTTCATGGATTCCACATTTCAATCTACATTTCAGAAACAACCACTAGTCAAATTTTGGTGTGGCACCCATAATTATCTGAAAATATCGTTCAACTACCACTGTCTTTTACAAGTACCTATTTGTGCGTATAAATAGTTCTTTATTTATACTAACACGGTTTAAGTATAATATGGTCTCTAAATGAATAAATATTGTTAAACTTTCCTAGTTCTAATTTCCACAAAGGTAAGCATCAATAACTACAATACATATAAACCAGAGTTCTTTGGAGTCCCCAATAATTCTGAAGCGTGTAAAGGAGTCTGGAGACCACATTGTTTGAAAACTGGTGATGTAAGAGAAGATTAGGGAGCTACTAAACATTCCAGGAGAGTACACCAGAAAGGTCTCAAAATATAAAATGTAATACACACGAGAAAAATAACTGAAGAGAAATGAACTTGAATGTTCACAGTATCTGCAAAGATGTAAAATTGTAGTAATTTTATTTTTGATGTTTTGGTAAGTTTTTATAAAATAAGCATGGTTTGCTTAAGTAAAAAGCCAATAAAATAAACAAATAACTGCATTGAGTTATACACAATGAGTTTAGTTGAGGAAAGAATCATTCATTCATTCTTCATTGCCCTTTTCCTTTGTATTCAATCCTTCCCTTTCTTCTTGCTGTGATAGAGAATTTGGGTGGGGGTTGGGGGTTGGGGAGGGTGTGGGGGGGTGGTATTAGAAATAGAACCCAGGAGCCCTCTACCACTGAGCTACAGTACCAGCCCTTTTAATTTTTTATTTTGAGAGAGGGTCTTGCTAAATTGCTTAGGGCCTCACTAAATTTCTGAGGCTGGCCTTGAACTTGCAATTCTCTTGCCACAGTCTCCCTGGTCACTGGGATTACAAGCACGTGCCACTGAGATTACAAACACCGGGCGTTGGACATTGTTTTAATAGTGATAGAGGCTACTCTTTCCTTTAGTCTACACTAACTGCTTTTAAGTTTTGACAGTCAACACACAGTCTGAAGCATGAAGTATCAGATGAAGAAAGCTGCCATTTAAAAGGACAGAGAAGGAGACCACATAATCTCTAACCTAGATGACTAGGAGTTATTTTGGAGAGAACAATCTGCAGAAATTGTGCAATAATATATAATATCTCATAAAGACAAGGAAGTATATCATAGGGCAAACTTTCTTAATTCTACAGTTTAATCGTGAGTTGGCTTTGTAACAGAGCTTTGGTGTGGTCTATATTCTACTAAAAAATCAGAGAGACAATACCTAGGCCCTTCCTTTAATTTTATTTATAATCGCTTAGTTATACCCTTCCGGTGCTTGACACCTGCCTTGTTAGATGCATTGGTTATTGGACTCTTACTTGATCAGGAAATCAAAAAAGCCTAACAAAGGACCAGAAACCACCAAAGTAAAAACAACTTAAAATAGAGCTAACAATTTGTAGAGCCAAAGAAGTAAATTTTAAGCATTTTTCCAATTATAGTTTTTGATGTGAAAGAAAAAGTTTATTCATCTTTCAGATATATTGCTTTTTCTCATCAGTTAAATTCAGAATTCCTGGAGTAGGGGAACAGACTGCCTCAAAGATCAAATATTCTTCAGTGACCGAGGGAGAAAATATAATTTAAAAAAATAAATAAGGGGCTAGGGTTGTGGCTCAGTGGTAGAGCACTTGCCTAGCATGGGTGAGGCACTGGGTTCGATTCTCAGCACCACATATAAATAAATAAATAAAGGTCTATCAACAACTAAAACAATATTTTAAAAAATTAAATAAAATTGCCCATGTTTCAATAAGTAATCCATTAAATTCTTTTAAATGTCATATCACAAATGCTTTGTGCTTCCCATCATGAAATAACATCTCTACATATTAAGAGATGATGTGTGAGAGTGATAGTGTAAGAAGCTCTGGAAGAAGCAAGCAAGAAAAACACTGAATACTTGTCTTGCAATTTAAAAAAAAAAAAGTTTCCACATGGGCAGAAACTTTCTGGGAAGACTCATGTTCACATTTAAAGTATCATTCTGGAAAGTGCTAAAGGTCTGTGTGGGCAATAACTAGCTGCCATGGCAAGGGAAGGGCTGATAGCTGAAGCCCCAGGCTGGAAGTCAGAAGAGAAAACAGGTCTTGATGCACTCCTCATTAGCTGTGTGGCTTTGCCCAAGTGTCTTTATCTTGACCTTGTTTCTACGAGTGTCATGTTGAGAAGATTGGACTTGAAGGGCTCAGAGGGCTCTGATATTGTATCCTTAATTTCTTTTCTTGCACCATGAATTTTTTCTAGTGCCAGTTCTCAGCCTTTTGGATTTCTCTGTATCATTTGGCACTACTGACAACAGTGTCCTTCTTCAAACTCTATCCTTGATTGATGGTGAGGACAACTTCAGGACTCATTCCACTTACCTTTGTGATGGTTGGCTCAGTTCCTGAACTAAACGCCCTGTCTGTCTGTCTCCCTTTCTCCTTCTTTCTCTCTTTTTCTTTCCTCAGTGTCTTTACATTGGTAACTTACAATTTCTGTTTGCAGGCCACTTGATGTCAGATCAGACAATGAAAAGAACCTGGATTTGGAGTCTTAGAGAGGGTCTTTAATTCGTGACTTTGTAAAGACCTGCTGAAAATAACTTTTCCAATTTTACAAATTAAAAAGCAAAGGATTAGAGAAGCCAGACTAATTACCTATCCATGTACTAAATTGGACCCAGCCAAAATTAATGGAACAGTGCCCAGTCTTAATACTGAACAGATTTCAACAAACTTTTGTTAAAATATTCTTTGAATTCCCTGCCAGGTGAAGTATTGAAAGACACAAACATTTGGAATAATTACTCAGGGATTCATAGTTACTTGCTTTTCATAATTTATTTAACAGGGTTTTTTCCAAGTAATTATTCGATTGTTCATTAAGGGACATATATTGGTACAGCCTGCATATTTGTAGCAGAATAAAACAAACAAAAAGAAAAAGGAAATGGTACTGTCAGAATAACCTGGCTTCTTCAAATGGCCGCTTAGAGTTTTCCAAGTAGAAACCCCACCTTAGAGGACACTGAAGCCTCTCCAAAGGAAACGGAAACAACCTCTCCAAAATGAGTCTTCAAAGATGGTAAAGCAGAAGAGCTTTAAATTTAGCCCTCCCCCGCCCCCAGCATAGTACTTTAAGTATAACAGATGGATCTTCATAATTAGTATCACATTTGCATTTTTCTCTCCATAAGAAAAAAAAGAGCTAATAATCTTAGAAGGAGAATTAAAAAGCATCATTCCATCATATTTTTATTGATCTTATTTATAATTTGTATGCCAGGTCTTCTTTATGGTGCCTATTATTTCCAACCCTCTCCTAGGAGACCAACAAATTTACAAATGAGGAAATGAGCAGAGTAGTTACTCAGAGACACAAACTTAAAACTGAATTTAGGACTATAACTAACTGGAAGGTCCTGATAAAGTGGAAGAACTTGGGGGTTCAAATTCAGCTTGAAGCCCATCCCTGCAATTTCCCTCAACAGAGTAGGTCTAGTTATCTTTTGTCTACATTTCTATGAGACCCTTATCTTCTCCTTGTGCCATGTAACCTTCAGCACTCAGCATCATTCAGCTTAAAGATGCTCTTGAAGAAATGAAACCACTGAACAAATTGCCCTTGGTCTACAGCTGGAGACAGCAGTTGCATGAACAAGAATGGGTGGTGAGGGTTGAACAGATGCCATTGACAGAATACAGAAGGGTGGAAAAGGTCCTGTATGTAAAGTGTGGAGATTGCATCCCCCAAGAGCTGGGCTGGTGGAAACAAGAATCATATTCCACCCTGCATGTAATAGCTAACATTATAACCTCCTTAATCCTTACAATTTTTTGATGAAGCTGATGTCATCTTATTGTGTAGAGATTCTAAGATTTTGAAAAGTGAAACATGTTGTCCAAAGTATTCTCACAAAATGGCAAACCTAGGATTTTCTTTCAGATCCCATCCAACACAAACTTTAAAATCGTAACTGGTGTGATATTTTGACCTGTCAACTATATGCAACAATTTTGCTCTGATCAAGGGTTTGCTTTGATGTAACCATACCCAATCCTCTGTAATCAATAACATAACCTTGCAAGTCACCTAAATAGGGATTAGGTGTGTAATCAATGACCATGAAACAGAGAAGATAAACTGGTCCACAGGGAAACTGAACTCTTGACCTAAGGCTCTCTGGGGCTGCATTCTAACAAAGTCAGTTAATTAGCCACAGGCGATTAAATGAACAAATCCCTTCAAGCCACATATCTGAACTGACCCCGCAGGAGCACAGAGTTAATATGCACTGACTTTGAATATGTCCTAGTTAGTACAGTGCAGGCCCTTGGAGTAAAACAGTGGAATTTTAGAGGAGAATTATACATTTTTTTAACTTTCTCTTTCAGTAATAATGCCTATATACTAATGTTACATCTTTTTCTGCTTTGGAAATGATATATCCAATCGAGGAATCAATCCCTTTAAAAAGTATCCTGGTCAAATGACTGATTTTCATCAGATTCATTCAACTTCTCTGCATAGGTCAACTCAGACGTGGAGTTCTTGAGTTGGAGGATAATCCCATGAAAAATACTGAGTGTCCTAAATAAGAAGCAATAACAACACACACCACTGGTGAGATCTGAGATCCCATCAAAGGAATCCCCTTTCTGTAACCTGCGGCTACAGGACTTGAGGCCTCTTCAACAACATGGAGCACACGTTCTGCACACCAGGCTCAGTCTCACCCACCTACTTCTCACCCAAAACGATGTCACTCAAGAGCTGGTTTCTTGCCGGGCAGAAGAGGAAAGAGAAGGAGGCAAGTTGGGAGAGTTACATCCTTCACAAAATACAGTGTTTAGGCTGTCGCTCTTTTCCACCCTCCATTAGCCATTGATGATTTTTGAAAGGAATGGAAAGTAAGAAACAGAAAGAGTAAAGGGAAGGAAGAAGGAAGAGAAGAGAAACCTTACCTGGGGCTACTTTTTCATTCCTTCTCCCTCGGTCTGGACTCTAACACATCATTTTCTATCTTTGTTCTAATTTCTTGACCCAGAACATTTGCACCACCCTATTCCCAAACCCCTAATCTTCATCGTGGTGGGCCCTAGGCTATAGCAATCCCATGTTCAGAATTGTGGAGATTGTCTCCCACTTCCCAGGAAAAAACGGGAAGGCGCACAGGTCAAAGCTACAGTGTTTTAGTGAGAGTAAATTTGTTGGTGGCACTTAATTTAGAAGCCTGACTTTTGGTAGAAATAATGTTCTCCAAAATGACAGAGTTACATTGCACCATTATTCAGGGTACATTTTGAGTTCAACAGGCTCTGCTGGCTGGCCTAAGATTCTAAATATCATGTGGTAACATTCTCAGTTCCAAACACATTTTTGGAACTCAACTTGCTCCTTGGGGAGCCTTGCCTCTTCTGTGCTGTGCTCATTCACTCATCAAGTAGAAAATGGGAAAGGGTACAAAACAGAGAAGTGTGTTTTGAAGAGGGAGGAATGATGTTATCTCAAGAATCTGGCCCACTGAATAAATTCTATAATCACGAAGCATAAGACCATGCATTAGACACAATATAAATCATTGTTCATTCCAATATCTCCAACTTTATTTTCTGTAAACAATGTACCACTTAATGTACAAAATTACTAGGATCATATCTGATGGTAGCTCTGGGTTGAGATATGGGAAAGCCTGACTAAGAGAAATCACATGGTGATAATTATTTTTAATGGAACTTTCAGTTATTCAAACCATCATTCATGAGAGAACACTGAATCCAGAAAAGCGAAATATTCTATTCATTTTCTGATGTTAATCCAACAAGATCATTTGGAAATATTTAAAATGCCTATAACAGAAACCATTTACTGGAAGACTATAATGAATTCCTTACTGTGTTTATTTCAGGACAAAAATAAGAATAATGTTCCTCTTTTTTTAAAAAAAAGGGAACATTAACAAGATTAGATTTACAATGAAAGGAACTTTGGGGAATTTGGCCAGTTAGAAGCAGGCAAAACAATGTAAACAGATGCATAGGACAAGATCTGACCTGGGAAACTGATCCTGACACTATCATACCTTCTATAACTGATTCAACCATGTGGATGCAAAAATGGAAACTTCTCAGTTTGCAGCTTTCACAGAGGCAAAGGAAGTCTACTTACTTCACAGTAGGAGGGAGCTTTTCCACTGCATTTCATATGTCTACCTCTCACAGATGCAGAAGTCTAGATCAACCAGGAGTTGAGTCTCTCAACCAAATGACCACTGATTTTTCTTTTCTTTCTTTTTTTGTCCTGGGGATCAAACCCAAGGATGTTTAACCACTGACTCACACTCCCAGCCCTTTTTATATTTTATTTTGAGATAGGGCCTCACTGAGTTGCTGAAGCTGATCTTGAACTCAAGATCCTCCTTGCTCAGCCTCCTAAGCCACTGGGATTATAGGTGGGCATCACTGTGCCTGGCTACCAGGGATATTTCACATTATGTTTTATGACAGCTAGGCTGAAATATGCACTAAACTCATAAAGGTTTGAAATGCACTTAATGGCAGACCTAAGAAACGAACACTCATTTCCAAATCAGGCAAATAGGCTCTACTTACGCAATTATAAAGGTATTTAAGGTTAAAATTAATACTTTCTAAAGTCTCATGGTCCAAAGTACAAATGAATATGATATTATGAATAGTGAGAAAGTAATATTGATAGGAAAATCAATTTTTAAAGGTTGCAACCACTATGAGTTATCTATAATCCTTTTTACCAAAAAAATAATTATAATTATAATTTTATACTAAAATTATAATTTTAAGATTTAATATTAAAATTGTAATTTTAAGATTATAATTTTTATCATTTAAAAATACAGTGATTATGAAATAGTTAACATTCACCTCAACTTTTAGATTTAAAAATGAGCCAAAATTTATGCAATACACTGCCCTACCTTTAATTTACATGATAAAATTTTTCAAAGGACAGAATATCAGATATAGAATGATCCAGATTATCCAAACATTGAAGATTTCATTACTGTAGACACCACTGGATCCCACACTGAAAATTAAATGGTATTATGCTGACCTAGAGATAATAACAATATCATAACCCAATTGTCAAGTCTACTCCAGGTCAATGCTTAAGGGATCAGTGATTCTAATGTGCAAAAGAAACAAAAGGAATTCCAAACTAAAATTGAAATATCGGTGATTTTCAGCAGCTGTGCAACAGATTTACCATCTCTGGTTCCTTACAGTGACATTGCACTTACCTACAAACATCCACCTGGCAATCTAAAGTATCTAGAATGTAACTGAGATCAATCACAGAAGTCAAACTACAAAAACTCTTCACTATGTCTTGGAGGAGAAACTCTTGCACAATCAATTTCAAAAATGATTTGCTTTTACACTTTGTCTACAAATATTACAAGATTGGTAACCTGTTTTCTAAATGCAAAGCATTTTCTAAATGTGAAGCCATGAGTAGGTGGGTTGAGTCTTGCCATAGGTCTTACAAGAGCAGAGAGATGATGGTCGATAATGAGAGAGAAAATAGGAAAGCCATTAGAACTAGCAAAAGCTTAAAAAGCACAATATTTTTGGAAGATGGCAATAAAACCAAATGCAACTTACAAGGTCCGGCTGTATCACAGTATGAGATGAGTGGCAGATCTGATATTTAGTCTGAGGTCTAATTCATTCTGTTTGCTTTGTTTAGTTTAATAAGTTATGAAAAGTGTTAATCCCTTTTAGGAAGCTATCCATTTAAAAGGTTCAAAATAACATTTATACATATGTGTGTGTGCATGTGTGTACATGTGTAGATGGGTGTGAGACACTTATCCAGATACAGATAGAGAGGAACATGTGTCCATGTGTCTAATTATTGAGAGATGCTTAGATTCTGGGAACTTCAAGCCAACTTTGCCTGTACTCATTTGTTACACCCAGCAGTAACTCAAAGGGTGGCTTCTATCCATTGAAGAGTAGGCTTGTTGTAGATCTGATCTAAGTGAATTCCATTTTGTAGGCCAAAACAGTCAAATCCCACCTTTTCCTGTGGCTCTAGCTAATACTGTACTTTTCCAAACATTACAGGACGTTTTGTGATCTCTGTATTTTGTCCATATTATATTTTACCAAGCTCAATTATAACATTAGACTAAATTGTAAGCATACCGTCACTAAATATTAGAGACTCAAACTTGAAAGACAATTATCATTTATATTCTCATAGAAACCACAGTGATGAAAAAAATGCTGATATCTGAAAGGTGATTTGAAAGGACCCTCAAGCTCCACAAATTTGCCATGAAGAGTTTAATTCAAATTCATATTAATATTTTATAATATCTTATCTCTACCGTCTAGAAGAAGCAGGGACGTAAACTCCAGTTGCTGACTTATGATCACATAGGAAATGTGTACCAAAGCAGAATTAGATGTTTACTTTTTCTCTCAGGCCTGAGACCTCTTTTGTTGTTTGTTTGTTTTCGCAAGGGAGAAGAGGTAGTTAAAAATAGTGTTCAGAGCCAATGGAAGAAATTATAAATTTGTCCATATTTCTAGCAGAAACAACAACAACAACAAAAGCTTCAACATTTGTTTTATTCTACAGTGACTAACCTTTTGGGTGATGAGCAATAGACAAATGTAAACCACCAGTTGGTTTTATTAGAAACACTCATATCTGAGTGTATGTTTTTTTGGTTTAAGAAGATCAGGACTTATAATCATTGGTAATTTTTTCAAAGAAACAACTGACCTGCAGTCAACCTGTTACATAACCTAACCAAGAGGTGAAAACGGTTCACAAAAAGCTGCAATACTGAATATTTTATTTGTGAACCTAAATGATCTTGTTTTGTGCCTAAATTTATGTCATTCAGAAGATGAAAGTAATGTTTTGTTATTATTAGAACAAAAGCTGTTATCACCAATCATGGTATTAGAATAATAGTTTAATTCTTTCCATGTCCTATAGCACAAATCTCTACTGCTAATACTCTCTTTTCATTATGTCTCCTAAAGTAGGCATAAACCAAATTGATTTTATTTTCCTGTTTTTTTAAAGCTTTATCAAGTTATATCCTTCATTAATATTCCTAAAGATTCAAGCACATTCAAATCATTTCTGTTAATTATTAGGGGGAAAAAATCCTAAGTATGGTAATAAAACTACAGAAAGAAGAAGCATAAAGCTACAGGAAATATATGTATGTGTGAATATTGCTCTTCTGAGAATAGATAGTCTTAAGAAATATTTTTGGACCAGGGCCATGAACTGAATGAACGTGGACTTCATGGAGCCCCAGGAGGACCCCTGCACATTAAAGGAACAAAAGCTTCCTACAGAAAATTTGTTATGTACAGCTACATCAAGTTCTAACAAAAAAAAAAAAAAAAAAGGAGTGTAAGAGAGCTTAAAAGAGGTCAGCAGAATTGCACCAGCTGGTCCCACTCCCCACTGGGCTGCAAAGGGAAGTCAGGCAATCCACAGGATACCTGAGGCTTAATCCAGACAAAGCATCACAGAAAAAGAAAATCAACGCAGTTAAATTGCACTGAAAACAATCACCAGCCCTCCCACATTATGCAACATTAATAGAACTTAATATTTGAAATGTTTGCCCTTCAAAGAGAAACTCTTAAGCTCATTAGCTCTGGTTTCAATACAAATTGCCAAATTCAGAAATATAGCCTTGAACATAAGAAAAAGGAGGGTCGTGCATTTTGGTGGATGCCAACATAAAACCACAGTTGCCAACAGTACAATAAGGTTCTTAGGATCTGAAGTGGAACAGTGGGGAGATGCTCCACCATTTCTTTACAAATACCAGAGCTGTCCCACTTGGGTGCTGCAGGGTGGGGAGAGGGACTTTGCACAGACTCTGATATGGTTCATTATGATGATACCCAGATGCTGGACATCTCACACACATTCCTTTTCTGCTGCCTATTTAAGTCTTTCCTTCAAATATAGGAGTTCAGATGTTGAGGACATAATTCAAGTTCAAGGAAGAGTAGCAGGAATAATGACCAGTGCCTAAATGTAGACGGTAGAAGCAGACATGTCCATTGATTGCATTAAGTGCGACAGTCACTAGATTAAAGGAAAGGACATTCTAGTCTTTTTCCCTTTATGACGACCCCTTGCCTAGCCATTCTTGTTCTCCCAATACACCCTTTGGCTTTGATATGTCCCAATTTTCTCCCCTCAGAGAGTCTGACCTTAATAACACTCTCCAAACAGACAGTAGATGCATACGCCAGGGGCAATCTGGGTAAAACTGAGATGCTAAGAGCAAAGAGGTCTCCCTGGAATCCAGACCTTTACAAGATTTTTATGAACCCCTGGGATAAAGAGAAGCTGACGGACATTGCTCAACTATATACACTGGAAAAGGAAACATACAGGGCCATTCTTTTTTAGCCTTATCCTGGGAGTTGAATCATTCTTCTACCTAAGAGAAGTAAATGCTTTAGTTGAAGAACTACATTCACATGATGACATTGTGATACTGTTTTAAATAAGATGAGTTTATTCAAATAAAATAACTTAACAATGTTGCTGGGAGCCATTAGCCAAGTAGGTATGACAATTTCCTTGCCAGCGTACCCCATGTTGCTTAGTGGAAGGACTCGTGGAAACAGGACATTTTGCAGTGACATTGAATGTAGGTGACCTTGCTCAAGGACCAGGGCAGATTAGGGTGTTCCCGGTTTAGGATAATTGGGTTTAGGGCGTTTCAGTTTAGGGCGTTCCAGGTTTAAGATTATTCCTCCTGGGAATGGGGCGTATCCTGCTGCCTGAGTTCCCCTTGAGTTCTCACGGGATTCAGACAGTATATTTTGGAGATAGAAGCCCAGTGGAGTGGATTTTGGGCAGAGAACGTGGATTTCCCCAGAACGTGATTGTAGACGGCTGGTGTGAGTTCGGGAATAAAGAGTTGCTGTTTGAATCTACAAGCTGTGTGGTGGCTCGTGATTGTGTGCCCAGCCAGACTGCGGCATTTGTGCCCAGCCAGGCTGCGGCATTTGGCGGCTCGTACTGGGAACGTCTAAAGCCTCGAGTTAAGTGAAATTGCTCGCCCCTGAGGAAGAGCGAAAGAATGGGTGACCAATTCAAAAAACAATGTGTTATTGTTTTGATTTATCTTGTTTTTGTTTCAAGCTGCCTATCCCTAGAAATTTCTCAGGCAAACTGGAAAAAATGGTTGACTAAAGGTTTGAAGTTTGTTGGCCCTGAGGAAGAGAAAATTGATACAACAATTTTTTATTCCGTTTTTGTTTCATTCAGTTTCGGTTTTGTTTTGTGTTATCTTATTGGGTTGCGTTATCTTTATAGTAGATTAGAAATTAGTAAAAAACAAACCGAAAAGATGTTAAGTAAATTGTTAGAGGTTCAGACCATGGAGAAAGACATTTTAGATCAAGCAAAACAGAAGGTCTCTCGAGCTACTCAGACAGAGGAAGAAAATTTAAAGGAAAAGGGGTTGTTAGGAAAAAGGCCACAACAGGAGGCTGTTACTAACTCCGTTTTATCACAAGAGGGCGTAATTCAACCAACAGCCCCACCGATGGAGACAGCTGAGTGGCCCTCAAACCCCGTAGTTGATAAATGGGATCCTGAGACAGGACCTCAAAGATTAGCATGCCCTGTACTTGAACAGGCAGGAGGGCAGCGAATTCACCGTGCTTTAGATTTTAAAACAGTGAAGAAGTTAAAGGAGGCTGTAACAACCTATGGTCCCCAAGCTCCCTTCACGGTAAGCATGGTCGAGTCCATTACTAACTTGGACATGACGCCAGCAGATTGGGCTAGCATGTGTAAATCTGTACTAAATGGAGGACAATATTTGTTATGGAAGGTTGCCAATGAGGAATTTTGCGTGGAGACAGCTAGGCGAAATGCAGCAGCCGGTTACCCTCAAAGAAATCTAGATATGTTGTTAGGAAAAGGACCTTATGAGGGTCAACGGCAACAAATTGAATATGATCCTGCTATATATGCACAAATTGCTGCAGACGCAGTTAGGGCATGGAAGACTTTACAAGGACATGGAGATTTACAAGGTCAGCTATCTAAGGTAATACAGAGAGCTAATGAACCTTACGCTGACTTTGTAGATAGGCTAATTCAAACGGCTGCCAAAATTTTGGGGGATACAGAACAAGCAATGCCATTAATAAAACAACTGGCTTATGACCAAGCAAATCGTTGCTGCAGAGAGGTTATTAGACCATGGAGACATGAAGATTTAAACACATATATTAAATTATGTAGAGATATTAATGAACAAGGGCAAGTCTTGGCAGCTGCAGTACAACAGGCTTTAGATGCCAGGCCAAAAACATGATATGATTGTGAACAAACAGGACATTTTAAAAGGAATTGCCCCATAGGAGAAGGGTTTAACAAAAGTAGGTATCAAAGGAATAGAATACCGGGTATTTGCCCACGATGCCGTAGAGGGAGACATTGGGCTAATGAATGCCGTTCTCAAACCACCATAGAGGGTACTCCCTTATCAAAAAACGGACAAAGACCAGGTATTTATCCAAGATATCGTGGAGAAAGGCATCAGGCTCCATTGCCAAAAAACGGACAGGGGGGCCCAATGCTCCGGGGCCCACAACCACAAATATACGGGGCAGTGGAGGATCCCAGCAACACCATCAGGGTAGTGCCCAGGACACATTGTCCATTAAATCCCTCATCAGACAAACCCGAGGGAGCGCAGGGTTGGACATCTGCGCCTCTGCCAGAGCAGTATTAACTCCAGAGATGGGAGTTCAAATCATTCCCACAGGAGTAAAAGGACCTCTTCCCCAAGGAACAGTAGGCTTATTATTGGGACGTAGTTCATCTACATTAAAAGGACTTATGATAAGTCCTGGGGTAATTGATCCCGATTATGTAGGTGAAATAAAAATTATAGCTAGTTCTCCAAGAGGTATATCAGTAATTTCACCTGGAGATAGAATAGCACAGTTGTTAATAATACCCAGCCTACATAATAAATTTCCTAGTCATAGTGTAGAAAGAGGTTCCAGGGGATTAGGCTCCACAGGTGTAGATTGGGCTATGTTGTCTTTAAATTTAGATTCTCGCCCAATGCTAAAACTCAATATTCAAGGTCATGAGTTTAATGGGCTACTGGACACAGGAGCTGACCTTAGCATCATATCTCGTCAAGAATGGCCAAAATATTGGCCATTACAACAAGCCACTCAAACGCTTCGAGGCCTAGGAGTGGCGACTAATCCCCATAGAAGTTCTATGATATTAGATTGGAAGGATCCTGAAGGATGTGAAGGAACTATACAGCCATATGTATTGGATCATCTTCCTATAAATTTATGGGGACGAGATGTCCTAGATCAATTAGGTTTGACATTAACAAATAATATCAATCCTAATGCGCCCACTACTAGAGCTAGACAAGGCTTTAGGAAAGAAAAAAGATTAGGAAAACAAGGGCAAGGTATAGCAGCAACAATACAAATAAATCAAGGAACAGACAGACATGGGTTGGATTTTCAGAAAGGGCCACTGAGACAATCAAAATTACTTGGAAATCAGAAAGACCAGTGTGGGTTCCTCAGTGGCCCCTGACTAAAGAAAAGACACAAGTAGCCCATGATCTGGTCAAACAACAATTAGCGGAAGGACATATACAACCTTCCATATCTCCCCATAATACTCCCATTTTTGTCATCAAAAAGAAATCTGGTAAATGGAGATTATTGCAAGATTTAAGAGCCATTAATAATGAGATGGTTATTATGGGACCTGCTCAATCAGGGATTCCTCAATTGTCTGCTTTGCCAAAAACCTGGCATGTTTTAGCTATAGATATTAAAGATTGTTTTTTTTTCAATTCCAATTCATCCCGAGGATAGTCCACGTTTTGCATTTACTATCCCTGCATTAAATCATGAAGGTCCTGATCAGAGATATGAATGGAAAGTACTCCCTCAAGGGATGGCTAACAGTCCAACTATGTGTCAAATATATGTTAACAAAGCAATCCAGCCACCTAGAAATCAAAATCCTGAACTACAAATATTTCACTATATGGATGATGTACTATTGGCACATAAAGATAAAAATATATTGCTGGAATGTTATGCCACACTTACAAACTTATTAAAAAATTATAATCTAGAGATTATAGATAGATAAAGTACAATTAAATTTTCCAATTAATTATTTAGGAGTTCTATTATCCTCAACCATGGTCCGTCCACCAAAAATTCAAATACGAGTAGATCAACTCAAATCACTTAACGACTTTTAAAAATTATTGGGAGACATAAATTGGATAAGGCCTTATCTAGGTATACCAACAGGAGAGTTGGGACCTTTATTTGATATTCTAAAAGGTCCATCAGATCCAAATTCACCCCGCATGTTAACTCCTAAAGCAAGAAAGGCATTAAAAATTATTGAAACATATATGGAAAATATACATTTGGATAGAATTGATATAAGTTTGCCTTTATTATTTATTGTACTACCAACAAAAAATATTCCTACAGGAGTATTTTGGCAAGAAGGTCCATTATTGTGGATACATTTATCTTATTCTCCTAACACTATTCTTACTAGGTATCCTGAGGCTGTAGGACAATTAATACTCAAAGGAATAAAAGCAGTGAAGGGAGTGTTTGGAATTTCACCCAATAAAATTATTACTCCATATACTATGGATCAAATTGATGAGTTAGCTAATGAGTTAAATACTTGGGCAATAATCATGTGTAAATCTAATGTTACATTTGATAATCATTTACCATCTAATCCTTTGTTGTCTTTTTGGTCTAAACATCCTGTAGTTTTTCCTAAAATGACAAGAAAAACACCTATCATGAATGCTCCAAATATATTCACTGATGGGTCTAATAATGGTACAGCAGCAGTAGTTACCCCAGATCGAACTTTTACATTTTTAGTACCCAAACAATCAGCTCAAAAGGTAGAGCTTAATGCAGTTTTACAAGCTTTTTTGATGTTTAAAGATTCTGTATTTAATTTATTTTCTGATAGTCAGTATGTAGTTAATGCTATAGTATCCCTTGAAGTTGCTGGTAGGATTTCCCCTTCTTCTACTGTTTTCTCTTTGTTTTCCACTATACAAAGTCTAATCTGGGACAGAAAAGATCCATTCTTTATAGGACATATTAGGGCACATACAGGATTGCCTGGAGCCCTTAGTTTAGGCAATGATTTAGCAGATAAAACTACACATGACATACATATTTTCTCTACATTTGAAGAAGCTACAAATTTTCATAAAAGGTTTCATGTTAATGCTAATATGTTACAAAAGCGTTTTAAAATAACTAAGGAACAAGCCAGACATATAATAAAACAATGTCAAAATTGTGTGACATTTTTACCACAAGTTAATCTTGGAGTCAATCCTAGAGGACTGATACCTAACCATATTTGGCAGATGGACGTCACACACACTTGCCAGAATTTGGAAAATTAAAATATTTACATGTTACAGTCGATACTTCTTCCGGATTTTTGATGGGCTCCCTTCATGCCGGAGAAAAAACTAAAGATGTTATAGCTCATTGCTTACAAACTTTTGCCACTGTGGGCGTTCCTAAACAGTTAAAAACCGATAATGGTCCTGGCTATACCTCTACCTCTTTTAAACAATTTTGCTCATCATTTGGTATTACTCATATAACAGGAATCCCATACAATCCACAGGGACAAGGCATAGTTGAAAGAGCTCATCAAACTATTAAAACATACTTATTAAAGCAAAAAGAGGGAATTGGAAGGGGGTATATATCCCCCAAAGATAAACTTAAAATAACGCTTTTTACTCTAAACTTTTTAAATTTGGATTCATCAGGACTTAGTGCTGCGGAAAGGCATATGTATCCAAAAAATGTACATAAGCCTAAAGTACTTTGGAAAGATATTCTAACAGGACAATGGAAAGGTCCTGACCCAGTGATTGTCTGGAGTCGGGGGTCTGTTTGTGTTTTTCCACAGGGAGAACAGCAGCCCATTTGGATTCCAGAGAGATTAACTAAAACAATTTCTACAGATCAAAAAGAAGATGATTTGACTCAAATCCATAACAGCTGATATCCAGAACTCCAGCTTGGCCATTCTTACATCTGCGACAGTGATTAACCAGGATGCTTTTTTCAATAGCTATTTTATTATTGCATTTTCCCACATCATAAAGTTCTATTTTATTTTTTGAGCTCATACAAATCTAGGTTAATGTTTTTCTGATCAGTTTTATTTTTTGACTGTGGAGTTTTTAAACATTGCAATGGAGATTTCACCTAGGTAAAGCTACAAGGCCTTTACTATTTTCTTATGTGTTGTACGTTTGTGTGCACATTTGTGTTTTGTGTTGTATGTCTGTATGTGCGTATGTCCATATTTCTTATATGAGGAGCGCTCGTGAAAAAATGGATCCGAATTATTATGATTTTTTTTTTATTCACGTGATTTAAATGGTTTAATTTAAATTAGGTAAACAGCTGTTAAGGATTGTTTTTAAAGGTGGTTAACAGATCTGTTTGTTTACTAATTTAAATTAGGTAAAAAGCTGTTAAGGATTGTTTTTAAAGTAGGTTAACAGATCTGTTTGTTTACTTTCACCTTTCCTTTTCATTATATTTAATAATTCTTTTCAGGATAATGTCTTTTTAGCATCATTGCCAGAATTCCTATCTTCATCCCAGTGCCGGTGAAGACAAAGATAAAACCAAACTACAGCTTCTATGATAGCTATATACAGTAAACTGTATAAACTGATGCATCAATGAATATAACTCAACAAGTAATGCTCAATCAAAGAGTCAACTTACTTTGGGGGGAAACGGATTTTGGGAGGAAATGGACATATTGATAGATTCCTCTGCTTTGAACTGCTTGCAGAACTTGCCTGGACTATGTAACTATCGTTTGGTGCAGTGAATTGTGGTAATGCTGGCATATCTTTGCTGATGGTGTCACTAGTGATGCAATTTTTATTTCCTTGCCAGCGCACCCCATGTTAATTGTGGTAGTGCTGACATATCTTTGCTGATGGTGTCACCAGTGATGCAATTTTTCCCAAGGAGCCGTCAATTGGCTTGGTGTCGTGGCATTTCTGTATCCTCCTCCCTTCTGCTAGTGATGGTCTAAAATTTTGGGGCCAATGGCTATATGCTGGACCGGTAGTCAGTGACGGGTATGATCCAATTGCAGTGGTATCAACCTAAGACAGGAGGCTGACGCCTAAAGGTCAGTTTTCCGATGACGGGTAAGAACCATATGTTGAATTGGACAACCTACCAGGCACGGTCCTTAAGCCACATTGCTTGTTGTTTAATTAATCAGAAGGGGGGAGATGCTGGGAGCCATTAGCCAAGTAGGTATGACAATTTCCTTGCCAGCGTACCCCATGTTCCTTAGTGGAAGGACTCGTGGAAATAGGACATTTTGCAGTGACATTGAATGTAGGTGACCTTGCTCAAGGACCAGGGCAGATTAGGGTATTCCCGGTTTAGGATAATTGGGTTTAGGGCGTTTCAGTTTAGGGCGTTCCAGGTTTAAGATTATTCCTCCTGGGAATAGGGCGTATCCTGCTGCCTGAGTTCCCCTTGAGTTCTCACGGGATTCAGACAGTATATTTTGGAGATAGAAGCCCAGTGGAGTGGATTTTGGGCAGAGAACGTGGATTTCCCCAGAACGTGATTGTAGACGGCTGGTGTGAGTTCGGGAATAAAGAGTTGCTGTTTGAATCTACAAGCTGTGTGGTGGCTCGTGATTGTGTGCCCAGCCAGACTGCGGCATTTGTGCCCAGCCAGGCTGCGGCACAATGTCTCATTGAATATGCATGCAAAAATTTTAGAAAGGCAGGGGCCGGGGTTATGGCTCAGCGGTAGAGCACTTGCCTAGCATGTGTGATGCACTGGGTTCAATCCTTAGCACCACATAAAAACAAAATAAATGTATTGAGTCCATCTACAAATAATTTTTTTTTTTTAAATTTAAAAAGACAGCATCAAATAAATTAAGAAAGATTAGGCTACATGGATTATAGACTTTTGTAGTACCTGTGTTTTTATTGTAAGTAAGACTTGAAGTATATCATAATGGATATTTAAATTTATGCATTGCCTTTCATTTAAAAAAGCAAATAACTTCTGTGTATCATGTGTTTTGTAGTGCTTAAATTAAAAACATATTACATTAATAATGTTATTTGATTTTCATTAAAATATCTGACATTGGGAAGGCAGGTGTTATAATCTCTGTCATGGACTAGAAACTGATACAAGAAGCTAAGTGAAATTCAGGGCCCACAGTTGGTAAGGGAGTGTTTCTGTTTCTACTTCATCACTAGCTACCTGACCTGAGGTGAGACCCTTCCCTTAATCCAGTCCTTCAATCTCTAATTTAACACCATGACTCTGGGTTGAAGAAAAGAGACTATTGCAATATCTTTACCATCACTAGAGAAAGAATTCAACAAGCAAGTTGTGTATGACACATTTAAAGAAAAGAAAAATCTAACTCTCTCTTCAATACACTAGATCATGAACCATGAGAGAGAACTAGAAGAGGCCCAACTCAAGGTCAGGGTCAGGAGTGTTGAGAGTTGATATGTGCTGGCCTGAATATACTTCAATTGAGTATCTTACTGCATCTCCCAGGCAAATGTGATTAATTTCAGAATTATTTACTCTTTTGAATGGTCCAACCTAGTTTACTTCCATCTGTGGAGATAATTTAAAAATTGATATAAAATTGAGGATTTAAGGAATATTAGACCTGACACTACTATAATAACCTTTTAATATGTCTCTTGTAAACGTTATTATATCTCTACAGGACAAGTTAAGAGAATAGCACAATAAAACCAAGGTTACTGAGATCTATAGTTAACACTTTAAAACATCATGCAATGCCATTGACTGTCTGGATTGGTGACACTCTCCTTTTCTCTATAACATTTCCTGAAGAGCTATAATCGTGGGGTACTCTGATAAGAGTCAGGGATTGCTTGAAGTACTTAAATTCTTTCCAAAATTCCATTTTAGCATCACCTGACCAACATTAATACTTTAAAGAACTGCCTTTTGTAGATAGAACAAATATATTATTACACATATTCATCACTTCTGGCTTCCTAGCAATACAGTTCAAAGGGTGGAGAAATATATTCATCCAATAGTTCATAGTGCCTATAATTTCTGACATCTTAACTGTTTGGAAAAGTAAATGTTATTATAGCTCCTTCACTTTTGTCTTTATTACTATTGTCATTTTGGAGAGTCTGTTTATAAGAGTCAAGCGGTTTTCCATTGTTTAAATGTCTACATCACTTAATAAAATTTTCTGAGAACCTGGATGGAGTCCCCAAGAACACACCACCTGGAGCAGCTGCAAGAGGCAGGAGCAGCTGCTCAGCCGGCCCTGCAATCTGGGTCGGTCATTGAAGAAGACAGGAAGTGGGAGAGCTGACGTTTTTCCCAGAATGCTCTGAAATAACTGGATTTAAAAATACACTCTAGGGGGGTTGGGGATGTGGCTCAAGCGGTAGCGCGCTTGCCTGGCATGTGTGTGGCCCGGGTTCGATCCTCAGCACCACATACAAACAAAGATGTTGTGTCTGCCGAAAACTAAAAAATAAATATTAAAATTCTTTAAATAAAAATACACTCTAACCCCATCCCCAAAAGAAAGGTGTGGCCATCCATGTTTAACATAAAAACATTTATTGTTTGAACAACAAATCGTTTCTTCTATCTTGTCAAAAATAATGACCTGTATTATAAATCTCCAAGAGTTTCATTAGTTCTGGAGAAAGCAGACATGCCATCACAGCAGCAGTGAGACCTACTTAGAAGCCTAAGGAAGAAAGACGGTTTATGAGAACAATAACCTGGTTTTATTTCACTAGGGAACAGGCTTTAAGCCTCTTGTTACTTCTCGAGGTAGTGGTAATGTATTTATCAAATGTTGCGAAGAATTTACTTCATCTGCTCTAGTCATTAGTGGCAAATAAGATTACCATGTGCCAGAGTAGAGACAGGAAGCTGTTTTCCTACCACATTAAACCACGCAACCAACGTCTGTTAAATGAACAGACACATGCAAAAAAAGAAGTTGGAGAGCAAAAAAAGAAGAAATTGGAGAAGTTTGATTACATTTCTGATAAGCCATATGTGTATAGGAATATAGGCATGCATATGTCTCTGAAACCACATCGTCCCTCTCAAACACTAGACAGGTCTCGAGTATATTGATTTTTAGAGGTTTGACTGCCAGAGGCTGAAGGTGATAAAAGCTGCAATGCACTGCTCAGCATGGTGACCAAAGAAAGAGGAACAGTCTAACAGCAAGCAAGGAAAGGACACAAGCTTCCAAAGAGCGAAAGCCATTGCTAATGAATCTGGACTCACATCTACACAAGTGTCAGTTTCTTATAAGTGCTTATTATTTGACCTGAGCCAAATCTTTTTGGGGATAACTTGTAGACTGGCAGAAAATTGAGCCCTTTTGGGAAAAAAAAAATTCTTTTCCAAATCTCAGAGGATTGTTTAAAAGACAAACTAAAGGATTTAGCTTTACCCCCAAGTCTGTAAAAGACTGACATTAGATTACAGAAATACACTTTTGGTTGGTAGGTTGGGAAAAGTCAAGGGATCAACATATTTCCTTGCTCAAATGGATTTCAGTATGTCAGGATGTCCTCACTGTTATCCATGAAACTATTTGGCCTAAAAATCTAGAACAAGTCCAGAAATGTAAAGGTTTGAGGGAGGAATGAGAATAGCTACATGAAGTATATCATTCTCACTGGGTTTATCACAGCATTTTAAAACACAAATTTAGAAATAATGCCAAAGCTAAGAAGCTTTATTTTTAATTTTTTTTAGTTGTCGATGGATATTTATTTAATTAATTAATTTGTTTATATGTAGTGCTGAGAATTGAACCCAGTGCCTCACACATGCCAGGCAAATGCTCTACCACTGAGCTACAATCCCAGCCCTAAGAAGTTTATTTCAGAAAGAGAAGAAGAGGAAACACATCCCAAATCATTTTATGAGATGTATAAGTATCCTGATGTTGAAATAAGTCAAAGACGTTACAAGAAAAGAGAACAAAAGACCAGAATACATAAATGTTAACAGACAAAAATTCACGACAGAATCTGAACCCACTAGTAGTATGCTGTTTTTAAATCCTTTGGGCATAGACTGAGGAGAGGGATAGCTAGGTCAAATGGTGGTTCCATTCCCAGTTTTCCAAGGAATCTCCATACTGCTTTCCATATTGGCTGCACCAATTTGCAGTTCCACCAGCAGTATATGAGTGTGCCTTTTTCCCCACATCCTCGCCAACACTTATTGTTGTTTGTATTCTTGATAGCTGCCATTCTGACTGGAGTGAGATGAAATCTTAGAGTGATTTTGATTTGCATTTCTCTAATTGCTAGAGATAATGAACATTTTTTCATATATTTGTGGATTGATTGTATATCCTCTTCTGAGAAGTGTCTGTTCAGGTCCTTGGCCCATTTATTGAGTTATTTGTTTTTTTGGTGCTTAGCTTTTTGAGTTCTTTGTATACTCTAGAGATTAGTGCTCTATCTGATGTGTGAGGGCTAAAGATTTGCTCCCAGGATGTAGGCTCCCTATTCACCTCACAGATTGTTTCTTTTGCTGAGAAAAAACTTTTTAGTTTGAGTCCATCCCATTTATCGATTGTTGGTTTTAATTCTAAAAAATAAAAACAATTAAAAAAAAACCTGAATCCACCACTGTATAATTAGGACAACCTCATGACCATGTAAGGATTTTCCCAGGAATTAATGATAATTTATGCAATTATTAATAGATACTTTTGACAAAGATAACAAGACAATTCAATGAGGGAAATGATAAACTTTTCAATAAATGCTACTGGATCAAGTGATCATCCCTAGAGGGACCAATACTGCATTAAAAAATCAAGCATAAATAAATTAGGGGTCTCAATATAAAAGATAAAGAATAGGAGAGAAGATTTGTGACATTTAGTTAAGCAAAGATTTCTTAAGCAAGAATTGAAAAGAAAAAACTGCGAAAATGGACTTCATCAAAATGAAAAACTTGACTATTTGAAAGATACAATTAAGAAAACAAAATTATAAGAAACAGACTGGGAGAAAATATTTGCAAATGTATCCCCCCAAAATAGCTTTTATCAGAATGTATAAAAGATCCTTACAATTGAAGAAGACAGACAAAATCAAAAGGAACAAAAGATTTGAGCAGACACTTCACAAACGAAGGTATACTAGTGGGTAAAAACACGTGCACAAGAAGAAGTCCTATAGCACTAGTTATGAGAGAAATGTAAATTAAAATCGCAAAAGATAACACCACACAGTTAAAGAGGCTGACAATACTAAGTGTTAGAAAGGATGTGGAATAAAAGGCACTCTTGTACTCTGCTGCTGAGAATGAGGGGGAAAAAATTGGAAAACAGTATGGCAATTTCTTATAAAATTAAAGCTCCATTTACTGTATGATCCCGGCAACTCCATTCCCACGCATTTACTCAAGAGAAGTGAAAAGTTACATCTGCACAAAGGCAAAACCACAAGACAAAAAGCACATCAGAGAGAAGACTAAGCCTTGGGATCTCTAGGTGAGGAAGCTGTTTTATATCTTGATAACGGTGGTGGTGAAGCTATTGTATACATTACCCGTATCCATCAAGCCACACCATTAAAGTGAATGCGGGTTATTGCATGAAATAATACCAACGTAAATCACAGTTAAAGCTATGTAAGTGTTCCTATTTATCCACTGCTTCTTGGTATAGAAAATAACAGAATGTTCTTACAGAATGTCACAGTGAAATTAAAACTTGGAGAGGAGAATGATCAGAAACCCAGAGTCTAAAATGTCAAGTTCAGCCCAAATAGACTCCCTTCGAACATTATAAATATCATCCAGTAGCTTTTATTTTTGTGGGAAAGTCTTCATCAGAAGAGGGGGAAAAACAGTAATAATAGCTGGTCCTGGGTACACTGGATTGCATAATGGAGAAAGAGCTGAGTCTAATAACAGATTTCCAATGTCAGTCATGGGCCACGGAAAGGAGAGAGAGGAAAGAGCAGGATAGGGATAGAATGGAGGAAAGAGAGTTAAAGAGAAAAGGCGGTGGCATCAGAGCACTTAACTGGCTTGTGCCACACCTGGGTTCAATCCCCAGCCCTGCAAAAGAAAACAACAACAACAACAAAAGGAATAAGAGGAAAAGCAGAGAAGGACACCACCAACCAGCAGAAAAGTACCAGGCAGGGAGGGAGGTTAAGGGAAACACAGGGGAACAACTGAATGAGGCAAATGGAAAAGCATAAAGAAAAATGAGACACGAGAAAGAATATCAAGCTAAATGGAAGCAAGCCGAGTCAGAAATGGCATTAAAAGGCTAGAGAGAAGAGAAAGACAAGGAAACTTCAAAACAACACACACACACACACACACACACACACACACCCCACACACAGAACTTAAAGAGGGCTAAGAAGTCCAAATTTGGAGGAGAATGTGAGATATGAGACTGCCAGTGTTATTATTTTGTTGCGAAGTTAAAATATGGTAAGGGAATATCAAAGAAATAACTTTAAGAATTTCTTTCCAGATGTTTTCAATTCAATTCTTTCTCCATCTATGAAATGTGACCTTTGGGGGTCTTTCAAAATCTTATTTGGCTCCCTTAAACTTAAATAACTCAACCTAAAACACAGTTTCCCTTCCAAGGAGTTTTCATTTCAATAATAATCTTCATGGATTTTCAAATGCTTATAAAAGGACTTCCCACTGTGAAGCAAAGGAACAAGAGGGAGACAGATTATAAAGACCTACCTCTATTCTAAGTCCAGGTCTGTCAGTGACTGTGTGAACTGGACTAGTCACTGTCTGTGTGTGTATATCTTAAGAAAATAAATTCTTTCCCGTTTCCTTTACTTCATTCTCTCTTTTTCTCTTACTTTTTATTACTTACTTAGTTCCCTAATTCTTTTCTCAAGCGCCCCCCCCCTCCCCGCACCTTTCTTCCTATCTCCTTCCCTCCTTTTGCTCTTTTCCGGCAAAGGTTAAGAATATAGACCATGCTGAGCATTCATTGCCAAGGGCACAAAACCACACTCCACTCAGTTCTGCCTCAAGGTTTGCTTCCCTAGAAGATGGCTCATTTATCCTCCAATGCTTTAACAATAAGGAGAAACAACTGTTGAACCCTCTACTTTTTACTATCAATCCTTTTAAATGAAAAAGTAAGATTTTTCTTTTGGTAATTTAAGTCTCTTTGGACACAACAGTTTTCTTGTTATACCCTCATTTATCTCTCCATTTCCTAAATGTCATGTCTTCACATTTCAGTTTGGAATTTTTTAACTCAGCCTGACAAGACAGCCTGAGGGTCCTTCCTAGTTGAGGCTATAAACATAATCATGGGAATTTAAGGATAATCGTTGGTGGCAGTAAGGAAACTTACCAACAACCTAAAATAGAAACACCTTCAGAAAAATGTGCTGCATTTTGGCAAAGGCTTTGATGTGCAAGAATCACTTAAAGTAGGTTTGAAAACATCATAACCAACACAAGGGATGTACCCCAGTATCCCTTTCAACTCTCCAGGTTCCCACAATCATCAGAGAGAATGAATGAGATTTAAAAAAAAAAGATCAATATATTTTTATATATCTTAATCCCTCCCTTCCTTATTTTATGCTGTTCAATTAATCCCTTAAGCATCTGTAGAAATTTCCCTTCTTATGCTGCTATAATTTAGATCTTAAGTGTGTCCCACAGGTCCACTGGTCCATGTGGTTAAAGACTTGTTGGGAGGTGGTGGTGCTTTAGGAGGTGGGACTTAATGGGAGGTCTTTAGGTCATTGGGGATGTGCCTTGAAGGGCATTGTAGGACCCTGGCTATTTCTTCTTCTTCCCTTTGGCTTGCAGCTCACAAGGTGAGTGGTTTTGCTCAGCCACACCTTGCCATCATGATTTGCTGCCCTGCCACAGAAGCAACAGAGCCAACTGACTGTGGAATAAAATATCCAAAACTATGAGCCAAAATAAACCTTTGTCTTTAGAGGTTGACTATTCAACTATTTGTTGTAGTGATGGGAAGCAGACTAACACATATTCCATGACAAACTAGTCTCTGCAAATAAGCAGGTGTTCCAATCAAAACTTCACATGAAATACATGGTAATTCACTTGATAAGACATGTGAGAACAGGCTCGAGAAAAAGCAAAGCTCATGTTCACTTTTACAAAAGCCAAGGTTCAAGAATCCAGGCTTGATTATTTAAAGCAAGATCATGAAAAGTCCTCGGATTGAATTAATAAGAAATTCCAACCTTTTCCTTTGGGAGAGGAATGGCCGCTCAGATCATTCCCCCGACTGTACCCAAAGCTCTCTCTTAGACTAGAGAGGAGACACTTCAACAAGAACAATGGTCCAAATATAAAAAGTGCCTGTTTGTGAGACAGCACGCATTTGTGGGAGAAAAGACAACACCACAATCAGCTAGCCCAAGATGCACAACATCTCTCTCAGAGCAAAGCCGAATTACGATTTCCTAAAATCAATAACTGTTTCTTTTAAGTCACATGGTACAGAACCCAGGGTAACATTTGTGTGCACTTAATCAACAGTATTTGATGGGAAAACAAACGCAAACAGTGTTGGCAATTTGTGCTCCTGAATGACTTGAACTCCTAACACGTGCTCTATGCAGGAGTTAGGCTTCTTTAGAGTAAATATTTAATTTGCTTTTTAGACATATGAATGGAGGAAAAAAGACGCTGTGATCTTGTCAGTGCTTTATAACAAGATATCTTTTCATCTGTGTATGTTTATAGCTGTGTGTGGGCAATGGTCAGCGAATATAATTCTACAGCCTAGAGCTGGTCTGGAGAACTTTAACATCATCCCAAGTCACTTTCCTTTAAGCAAGTTCTCCCCACAGTTAGGACATTATCAAGGATGATTAATATTCAGAGATGCTAAAATTATTCTATGTTAAAAATATATATATATTCATATATATATATGAATATATATGATCTAGGATATACCTGGGAAAGGGAACAGGGATGAATGGAGGCAGAGGGATGGCTGTGCTCTGGTTTGTGCCTAAGGTTTTTCCCCAAGGGTTCATGTAGTATAAGTTCAGGCCCCAATGTGGTGGTGTTAAGAGGTAATGGAACCTTTAGGAGACATGGTTTAGTGTAGGTAATTATAGGTCATTAAGGGCACTGCTCTCAGGTGGAATTAATATAGTTCTCATGGGACCTGAATAAGTTCCAGTGAGAGAAGGTTGTTTTCTTCTGGCTATGTGATCCCTTCCATAGACATTCCCTGCATTGGGATGTCATTTGCCATAAGATCCTCACCAAAGACCAAATAGATAGGCTGAGTGATCTTGGAATTTCAGCCACCAAACCTCAGTTAAATAAACCTCATTTTTATACATGATGCAGCCTCAGGCATTTTGTTATAGTAATAGAAAACAGACTAATGCATTTGGAAAAGGCAAGATAAAAATCTGCTCAGAAATTTGCAATTGAAATATACAGCTTGAAAAAATTCTCACCCCAGCATAAGATGGTACACTCAAGTGGAGTTTCTTCTCCCCTTAATACGAGCTTACTCCAGGCCTTTGTCATGTCAGCAACTATTAGTATCTTTGAGTTAGAAATCTCTTCCAACAGACAGAAGAGCAGACTAGGTATTTTAAAAAGCCCTGTGGCTGAGTCTTATCATCTAGTCTATCATCTAATTTAGGCCCCATCTCGGGGCAAAACTTACCAGAGATGGGGCTGACTCTACTGGGTCTCCTGCCTCAGATAGGTTTAGGAAGCATAGCAACCAGCTGTCAATCTCCTTTCAATGAACTATGGCTACCCTAACTCTCTGAGGATGAGTGGACGCTCAGTAGCTGATCCCCTTTCTCTCATTCTCTCTCAGAAAGCCTGGGGACCACAGCAGGCTAACATCCACCTCTGGCTCAACACTCATAAACTTCCCCAATTATTTATTTATCCACATGTCACAATGATAATCATTCCTTCTCTAACCTTCCCAAATAGGGCTTCCTCAATAGGGAGCTTCTTTTAAGCTTCAACTAAAATTCCTTTGCTTTGGTGGCCTGTGTATGTGTATGTGTGTGTGTGTGTGCTGCTACATTTCACACACTATATTTTAGAAAGCTTAGCAGATAGAAAATATCTGGCTTTTTGTTCTCACATAATTGTTGATTGTTTTCATTTTAGGTCATTTCCCTCTACAAATATTTTCAAATTCTACCATCTTATTGCTATAAAGTTGTATGTCACTCAAAGACTTTTAGGAAAAGAAAATAAACCCATTATAAGCTGCAAGTAAGTGTAATGCTAGGCTGTGCACTTGTCATTTATGAGCTCACTCTATGAAATGAGAGGTGCATGTCACTTTCACCATTTTACAGATGAGGAAACAAATTCAGGTAAGTCATACAAGTGGTACATGGAAGAAGTAAGAATAAAATCAGATCTGTGTGACTCCAAGTTCCAGCGGTGTTCTTTCCTCTACTTAGTGGGATCCTCAACAAATCTCAGGATTTAAAGCGTTGTGAGAACAAGGGGGGAGACTCCCTTGATATGTTTGGAATCATTCTTTGGGATAAGGATAGGGATGTTTATTGTTCTCTACCATGAAATGGCTATAGCAAACCAAACTGTTATAATACAAGCTAGTCCTGGCCAGTGCTGTCCAATTCTACAAAAAGGGTCCCCTGAGAAAGTTCAAGAAAGGAAAGAGAATTATCATCCAAAGGGAATTACACAGGAGTACTCTTTCTCTACCTCACCCACAAAAGAGCAACAGGAAACAGATTTCATCATTACTGTCAGTTCAAATAGAGAGATTCTATCAAAGGTGATGGGTTGAAAAGATTCTGGGCCATGACAAGAGCACAGAATTGATTAGCAAATGCTCACAGCCCTTCCTTCGTTTAAGACCCTGGTGTGATTCTACCCAAATGATTCCAACCTCGTATGACCTCAGTCTCTTTTATCATTATCCCTACATTTTTTCTCCAACCATAAAACCATTTTTTTCTTTGTTAATTTACATATTGTCAAATTATAAAAAGGATGGAGGTGGTTTTGATAGAACTAGTGGAGATTGATCAGAGATAGTCTTGGCAGGGTGTTTATATTAATAAACTACTCAGCATAGCAAAAGTGCCTCCAATATAAAATGATCTAATATATTCAAACTTTTTATTAACATACATATTACATTCAAATATTTATTTGAATAGGGGTAAAGGTCACTTTACCTTAATTTCTCAGTAGGTGCCTATGACAGTCCATGAGTCCCCTGAATGAGACACTCTACCATTGAATGAGAAAGTCTGAAGATTTCAGCTAGAAACTTTGAACCAGACAAATCAGGACAGAAAGAGGCAGGGAGGTGTGGATTCTCTGTTATTTTTCTTTGCAGTGGAGAATTCTCCTATAGCAATGGTTTGCTAGGGGGCTCTGTTGTACTGCACTGCCGCAGTCTGGCTGGGCACAAATCACGAGCCACGGAAGCAGAAACAAACTTTATTTTTGAACTGCAGGAAAACACTTCACACAGCTCCCGGGGAATCCTCCCGAACGCCATGCCGCTTGTCCAGGAACCCCCAGCCAGAAATATCTCTCCCGGAAATCCCTCCTCCTGCACTTCCCCAACCAATGGGAACTCTCGGGGAATCCCTGGAAATCCCCACGAGAACTCCAAAATAGTGTGAGAACTCAAAAGTTGCGGCAGAGGCGGATAGTAATGCCTCGCCTGTCAATCAATACTGTTGGCAAAATGCCAGGGGCCATACAGACTCGGCCGTGGCTCTCAGCACTGCACTGCACCCTTACTTTGATTGACCCTATCTAAATGAAAAAAAAAAATCTGATATGAATTGCACATATAACATATGGCACTTGGTCTGCAACTCCCACCCATCAGCCTCAGTCTAAAGACTTTATGGGTATGCAAACTGAGAAAGCCTAATAAGTTGATGCTGATTGGATGTGGAGGCCTTTATTATGATGAGGTAGCCCTCCTATTGCTGATGACAAGGCTATGCAAGAACTGGGACTTGGAATTGTCCCAGTTATGAGACATACATACATTTTATACAAGCAAACTATGCCAGGCATACAGGGAGTTATGAACTAGGGAGATGCTCAGAAAGGTGTTTTCAAATAGATCTATGATTTGCATTTCTTTTTATAATTCAGCCATGAAGTAGTGCATGAATTAGAACTCAAAGGAGTATCATATTAATAAATCTGCAGTTCCACACAGAAACTATGGTGAGAACAGGTGGATCACAGCAAACTAGAAGTAATATTTTGGAACCAAGCAAATCCTTCCAATGGTAATTTTGATACAAATCAATGAATTGAGGGACTGGTGCTAAGAAATGGACCTTAGGCCAGGTGTGGTGGTGTACACCTGTGATCCCAGAGGCTCAGGAGGCTGAGACAGGAGGATCGCAAGTTCAAAGCCAATCTCAACAAGGCACTAATCAATTCAGTGAGACCCTGTCTCTAAATAAAATACAAAATAGGGCTGGATATTTGGCTCAGTGGTTGAGTGACCCCGAGTTCAATCTCAGTACCAAAATACATAAATAAATAAAATAAAACAGCAAAATAAATGAACCATATATAAAATAGCAGATGACAATCCTCATTTCACATTTGGCCTAGACTAACAAAGTTAAAATAGCTAATTAATCAGGCATAGAATCCAAATGAAACTGAAGATAAACTCATAACCATAATAGTTGCTAAGGACTATAAATATTGAATTTGGAGTGATCCATAGTACTTGGTTCCATTATGAGAGAATGCCAATAAAAATGTTTTAATACGAAACTGCTATAAAAATATGAAGAAGCCCAAATCTGTGTTTCTTTTATTCTGCTACATCATGCCCATTAACTAAAGGTGTAGCAAAATATGATTTTATTATTATAACATATGAAATGTTGATGGAAATAAATGTAGGTATCAGGCTGGGGCTGTAGCTCAGTGGCAGAGCACTTGCCTAGCACCAGTAAGGCACTGGGTTGGAACCTTAGCACCATATAAAAATAAAACAAATAAAATAAAGACACTCTGTCCATCTAAAATAAATGCAGGTATCACAGGAGAAAAAAAAAACTACAGTCTTTTGTCAAACCTAAAGTTTTACTTTGTTTGGGTTTTGAAGATTGGTCACTGTGTATATAAAGTCTATAATCTATTCCAGAAAGCTGAGAATCGTGTACTTGTTTCTCGCCTTAATCAATAACATACAATGGGGAAATCACAGCCTTAACTGTTATTCAAGCTAATTATCCTGGAAGGAGATCTCAGACTCATACTGCAGGAGTCCTTCAGACAGCTCAGTATATATTATATCTGGGAATATGGTCTTCTAATAGGGGCACTTATTAGCTAAAGAAGAACAAAGAATCAATAATCTTCAGGGATGGCTGCTGTCAAACAACATAAATCAGAGATAACAATTGATCACCTAATTTGAGCAGCAAAACCAGATTTGGTTGCTATGGCAATAAAGATAGGATTGAAGATCTGATCACCAAAGAGATTCCTTATTCTCATGGGACTTCACAGAAATCAGCAACCACAAAAAGAAAGTGCCCATTTGTACTGACCACAGCCATAAAATAATGATACTTTAAAATCATTTTTCTTTTGAATAAGTGTTTTTACCAGTAACAAATTTTTAGAGTGACCTGAGAAAGCTAGTGCCATCCCATGCCATCATTTTCAAGACATTCACTGAGGTGATTTCTAGATAGAACATAGATTGGAGCTCAAAAAAATCTAGTCCTGCCTGTCTCTGCGAGCCCCAAAGAACTCACTCCTCCTCATGTAGGAAGTACTTTCCCACAACTTTCCAAATTTTAAATTACCACTACTCAATTAATGAAATGCTAAGTTAAAGAAAGTGAGAATACTAGCTGTTCTGAGATCAGAGCCCACCAAAATTCTGCCTTCAGTCCTGGAAACCCAATTCTAGAAAGAAGAGTGAGGAGTGGAGCAGGTCATATAACTAGGGAAGCTCATCTGGAAAAGACAAACTGGAAATGGCTCAATAACCCTTGTCGGGAAATATTTGAAATATTCATCTGTAGGAAACAAAAACAAAATCGCAAAAATAATGGAGTCTCTCCTACATGGTTTCCAGGGGCAGAATCCCTGGGTAGCCTAGAGAGAAGAGGCAGCCCATTAGAAGAATCCTGGTTTTGGTTTGAATCAACATGAAGACAAAGAAAAGGAGTCATCTGCTTGGTGTGAGACAGAGAGCTCCTTTCACTGAAAAAAGGTCTATCAGAGGCCTATAGTGACCTTTGGAGGATTCCTCATACTGCACAGAAGACTGGGCTGGAGAAGATCCCTTGTGGCTTCCTCTTCAATCCAGTGACTTTTCCTGAGTCTGGTGCTACTGGGTAGAGAGCTCCTGGTCATACTTGGAACACTGCTTTCTGCTCTATGAAAAAGTGCTTCTTTCCTGAGGCCAGTCTTTAAGCAGGGCAGGCTCTGTTTATGAGGGAAAGTCCACTTTCTCCATTCTTTAACTCTATATCTTTCACAGGTGGAGAGATTCAGATTCAGCAGCATGACTTAGTAAATCTTGTTTTGCAGCCAAACTGTTGGATCTGAGTTTGTTCGATTTTTTTCCTCAGGTTCTCTCAATATTGTCCCATAATTCTAGATACTCCCAGAGAGAAAAATGGAACACTTAGGCACTCTGGGCAGAGGGGAGAGATCTCTCAATTTAGATTCATCTCCACCTGACATCATCAGCATGGGTTCAAGTTGAAAAATATTAATTATGCCCTGGAGACATGCAAAGAACTGCTGTGTGTTGTGATAAAATCAGAAGTGACTATTTCTGTGTTTATACATCACCATGTTGAACAGAAGATTTTAAGCACCTTATGAGTGTGCTAACTACACAGTACTTGAGGAATAAGAAAAAATAAGATTAAAGAAATTACAGCATTCTCTTTCAGGGTGCTTATTTAGGCAAGTATTCAATTAACAGTTTTGAAGCTCAAGCTCTGGATGGCCAGGCTGAACTATTAGTCAGTCAGCAACGAACTTAGTTGTTTGGAATACCTTCACATTTTATAGCATTTATAAAATTAATTAAAGTCTTTACTCCTCTTTCATATGTCCAGATAAAATAAATAATAATTGAGATTATGTAAGACTCCACAGTTCATCAGCAAACATTTTTTTTTTCCTAAGCAAATCTGTTAGGCATTTATCATACAATGGCACTGAAGGATAAATCGCATTTGTTGTTCATTGGTAAGGTTTTTTAAAAGTAACTTTCTGTTCACCATATATCAAATGTGTAAGAGAGAAACAGAACTTTTATACTGCCTTGATTCATCTGCTGGCTTTATCCTGTAAGTCCTTTCTTCTAAATCTAAAGCATTCCGTACACATTTGTCGGATGGGTGAAGGAATGAATCTTCTCTAAATTATTTTCAACAGTCATCCTTCATAATTTTTGTAAGGTGTCTCCATGTCCATAGGGCTTCAGACCCCTCCTGCCTGCATATTAATGCTGCACTTCTTTCCCTCTGGTTCAAAATCCCTTCCATGCACTGTAATCAGTCTTTCCCAACCACTACTGTCAGTGAAATCTTTGAAGTGTTGCTGTCTTTTCCTACCAAACCCAAATCTTCAAACTTGTTGTATGTAATGCAAACTTCATTCGTAGTAGCTGATCGGTGCAAGCCTCTTACTTGGGATATTCCTCTCACACTTGTTCTCCTGTTTCCTTTCCGGAAAATCTTCATTCCATAATTCCTCTTTCCCTTTTAATTTTTCCATAATACAAAAAGACTATTAAGCAGTTCCCTCTCCAGCTGCTGTACCGTCATCGAGCATTTCTATCTGGCTTTAATTACTTGATTCCAAAGAGTGAGCTGGGTGAGGGCAACAGGGACTGGATCTTATCACCTGTGCTCCAATCATTTGGCAGATCACCTGGTACTGAGTAGTTCCTGGTGGGGAAATGGCTGCTTTTTTGAACTGGGCCAAGAGCCATGAGCTAGCTTGACATTTCTGTCATTGGCACAATGACTCCAAGGTGCTCTTCATCCTTGGCCATGTCCTAAAAGTAATGTCATGAATTGCACTTTGAAGGCCATCAAAATTATTCATAGTCTCCAGGAAATTATCTGAATGTAGTTTCCTGACTGAAAACATCCAACATTATTATCCTTTTACGGTCTCATTACCGACCACTTACGACTTCCCCACATAGGATAAAGTCTCCCAGGAAGCCAAGTCGTAGAATGTTTTTCGCCCATCAAAAACTCAATGCTGGCTTCAGAGGGGAATTAACGTTATCATTAGTCAGCAACCTCGTTTCACCGTTTCTATACTTGGAAGATGCCAAAATGTAAGAGCAAAAGCCTAAACAGGTTCAGATTTCGACATTCTATCAGGTAGATGCCCAAGCATGGATTCCTATGCTGGCGGAGTTTTAACTCAAGTTTGTACGCCCCAGGCTAGCGTTAACTCCTACTGCTCTTCTAGAAGAAAAACCCTACCTGTAAAGATTTCAACTGAAAGTTACTAGCATGACATTTCTTAACTCTCTTGGCAGCAGAGATGTCCTCAGAGCTTCAGGTTAGGCTCTGCGTGTTGTCTCCTGGCCTCCCTGACAGATTTTTTCCTCTTTCCTCCCACCTCTTTCTCACACCCTCCACTTTCCATCACACCCATGCTGCCAGCAGCTGGGAAGTAACTCAGCCTTCAAAACTTAGGCTCCTGTGGTGACTCAGTTCAGGGTTCCATCCCTGCCCACTCCTCCAGCCTTATGTGCACCACCAACCACTGCTCTCACATAAAAGATGTGCAACATAGAGTTTCCCAAAGTGCCTTATACCAGGTCATCCTCTCCTGGGCAGGACCTCCAAATCACAGTGCTGCTTCTTTGCAAATGCATATAAGCAATAGGGACCAAAAACTCAATTAGGAAAAAATCCTCAAACGAATACAGGAAGTCCTATCTTTGGAAGGCCAAATGGGCTAATGGCATGAACTCCACGTTTGTGGATTTGATTGACCAAGTAGGCTACCAAAATGAAACACAGAACCAAAGGATAATTAATTTCACAAGTTTCTGCTGGACATCCACTGTGTGCTCAACAAGGGGGGAAAACAAAGATAAAAATGCCACATGCTGCCTCTTTCTGCAAGGCCCTTACAACCAGTTGTAGGTCCAGACATAGATATGATCACACTGTGATATGAGGACACAAATCACCAGTAGTCAAGTATGCCTCAGGGAAGAGAAAAGGAAATATTTAAAAAGTACAACAAGAGGGTGGTATTTATATCCAGAACTTGCAGTGAAGTGAGGTTTGCATAATCCAGCTAGCCATCTCAGTTCTCTCCACACATGTAGAATACAGAGAATCAAAACAAAGTCAAAAGAGGCAGCTAAAATAAAAGATCCCTTTGATAAAACTTTTGCTAAACTAAATGGGCAAGATGAACTCTTTTTTTTTTTTCAGTGTCTCTCTCATATATAGTATTTTGTACTGAGTGTGTTAAAAGAAGTACAAAGGAAAACCATCCACTGTGTTTAATTTGCTAAGAAAGCTCTTGTCAGACTTAAGGAATAATGAGCTTTGCTTTCACTTTAATGTTATTTAGTAATTTATTCATATTCTATTTTTTTACACTTTCAACTTTTCAATCACTATCCTCTTCAGTTTTTGTTATGGTAATTACATATCAGCTGTTAAAAACTAAATCAAAAAGGAAACTTCTTTCAGTTACAGATACAGACTTTAAAAAATCTCAACAAGGGCTGCAGTTGTAGCTTAGTGGTAGAGCACTTGCCTAGCATGTGTGAGGCACTGGATTTGATCCTCAGCACCACATAAAATAAAGGTCTATCTACAAATACATATATCAAAAAAATCAAACAAATCAAAATGAAACTTTTATTTTATTCTGCGGATATAATAGATTTTTTAATTTTTTTTGTTGTATATGGACACAATGTCTTTATTTATTTTTATGTGGTGATGAGGATTGAACCCAGGGTCTCACAGGTGCTAGGCAAGCATTCTACCACTGAGCCACAACCCCAGCCTGATAAAATAGATTTTAATTCAGCTGTAAACATATACTTCTAACTTACCAAGCAGAGAAGCAGTCAGTCCCATATCATTGCAGTCAATGCTATGCTGATCTATTAATTATAATCAATTGTTACTAATAGATGAATATGTCAAACCACAGAGAAAAAGCCTGATTCCTGATCCACCAACTTTCTGAACTAGAAAGTTAAAGAGAATTTAGGTGCAAAACAACACTGATTTCAAAACAAGTTTACTAAACTCAGGTTTCAGAGAATGCTTTTCCATTTGCAAGACATTATTACATGATGGTACTACACATTTCAATCAGTCGTTCAAATCAGAAATCTGATCACTGCCCTATGTGCCTTCTTCTCCCTGATTCTCTACTCCAGGAATTCAGACATTTGCTCTCTAAATAGTCATCGTGCAACCACAGTGAGCAAAGATCTATTCTAGCCACTGCCAGCCACACAGCTGAACCCAAGGGGTCCTTCAGAAAGAACTTCAGAGACCAGCCAGAGAGACAGCCAAGAGAATAAACTGGCATCCTGCAGTTATGCCAGAAACAGAAGCTGGAGGCTGGGGCAGCATCCGAGTGGACGGAGGAAGAAGGTTTTCTGGTGGAAGTGACACCTGTACTGAATGAATGTGAAAGACAGATGGAGGAGAGAGGCTCTGCAGGCAGAGGAGGCACGACTTCCTATCATTTCCACCTTGCCACCCTGCCCACACTGCTCAAGTCTGCTCCCTCAACTCCACCCTCGCTGCCACTGCTTTGATTCAGACCTTCCGCATTTTCTACTGGAAGACGTGAGGGAATGAATTCCCTGGAGGTACCAAGATAACTTGCCGTCCACTGAGGGCAGAAAGGAAAGGTGGTCCCTTAACTACAGGGCAGACAGCTCGGATGCCTTTAGAGTCCTCAGCCACTCACAGCCCACCCAGCAAGTCCCATAAAATTGTCACCTTGTGGGTCATTGGGGCTTAGAGACTCTCTCCAAGGCTGTGTCCCAGACTTATCTCTGAACCCTTGCATACAGATTTAGCAAGAACATCGACAGATGGTGTTAAGTGGAATTTTAACTTGTCTTACATTGCCTGTTATTGCTTAGGTGTGTTTTGTGTTGTTTGCACTGTATCTAGAGACCAGGATGGACAACTCTGCAGAAAGTTTAATCAACACACAATAATTCATTTTATGACATTAGGTATTATTCATGTAGTGCAAAACTTTAAGCTAATGTAAACACGGCCATCATTCCCATTCATTGTTAGCCTAGAAAATCCAAAGTTTTTTCCCAAAGAATAAAGGATTTACTCTAGCTTTTTTTTTCAACAACTCATCACCAAGTGAGTCTTAATCTCTGTCCACAAGATGGTATGAATGAGATACACAGAAAGCATTTATTCTTTTCCACCTGCTCTCACTGGAAGGGAAAGTGGTATTCTGAAAATTACATAGTAAATAAGTGAGAGAGCTGAGGCCAGAGCCTGGGATTCCTGGGTCTTCTGGCTCTCTATCCATTTTTCTTTCACCTTTTCATGCCTTCTTCCTGTGACTCTGTATCCTTTCTCAACTATTCAGTTATTGGCACAGGAGAAAGAAATCAGATAGTAACGATTAAAATCACTAATTTAAAATGCCTTCCCCTTCTGAGTTACTAGCATCCTTACAACTTCCATCCACTTTCTTAAAGGCCCTTTCCCCCATTAGAAGTACGTAAGGAAGACAACTAGAATGAGTTCAAACGCAGAAGCAAATGTGCCCCTATTCCCATTCCCCAGGGTGTCCTCATTGTTACAGGATTTGTGCTTTGAAGTCTGATAAACAACACACAGCTTCTGTTTGTTTTATTTCCTGGGGAATATGCCAAGGCTCAGCAGTGGGAGAAGGAACCCTTTTTTCCCTCTTAATGAACTTGAAAGGTTTCTTTCCTTTCCTTATTAACAGCAGTCCTTTGCCCTGATACACTCCTTTCTGCAACTTCAGCTAAAATCCCTTGACAGTACTAGCCCTTCAAAGATAACTCTGCATTGTGTGAGTGGCAGTTACAGAGCGAGGAGGACAGCTGAAGCCAAGCCAGGGTGTTTGTCTCCAGAGATTAGAGCACTCCCCGAACCCTCCAACTGTCAGGGACACAAATATGGGGTGGAGTTGGAAGGTGGGGATGCGGACCAAGGAGCAGAGGCTTCCGTGGATTCCTCCTCTAATGCCAGACTTATAAAAATGGCCAAGGTCCTCTCTGTAGCCACGCAGGCCAGGCCCTAATGCCACTTCTCCTGTCCCCTTTGAATAGGTGTGTGTTAAGAACCGAAAGTCTCTAGGGAAATGTTCACTTATTCCAGAATAAGGAGAAAAATCCCAAAGTGCACACAAGTGTGCACACACACACACGTGTGTGTGTTTGTACCTATGCACATGTATTAAACAGAAATACATTTTTAAAAACTTACTCATCCAATATGCTATGCTGAGGTACATGACTTTAAATATCCAGATAATCACTGAGTTCCTGAGGGACTCCAGAATGAAAGAATGAAAGCCAAGGATGGTTTACATGACCCACGTGACATTTTGTTCTCCTACAACACTACACAAACTTAGTTTAATTTCTCCCAATATAAATATGTCCAATTTCACTTATTTAGTTAAATTACAAGATTTTATATATTTGAGCATTCTTCTTTCTTTAAGTCCCTCTTGGCTTCAACCACAGGAGTCCTACTTGGGTCACTTTATGTGAGTATGCCACCCACTGACATTCAAGAATGGAAGAACTCTTCAGTGGACAGGGGTACCAACTACAACACAAAACTACCGTGTTGTGAAGAATTTATGAGAACCAAATACTAGCCCAGGTCCAGTGCTAACAGTCTTCAGAACACTTTAAATGGGTGAGAAATCCAAGTGCAGCTTATGACACAGGAGGATTCTGGGAGGGAATGGTATTTACATGTGGGTGTAAATATCAACAGGTCACCCCGTGGTCAGTTGCAATACCGATATGAATTTCCACAGAGACAAATTTATAATTACCTGTGCAAATGAGAGTCTGGCAAAGAGCAACCTTAAAGCTAAATTAAGTCATCAGTGCGACTTCAGAATCTTCGCTAGATTCTTTTTGTATGACTACAGAGCATGTGAAGACCATTTCTATCCTTTATTCTGGAGAAACAGAGAGACACAAAGAGGGAAAACTTGCAGGACTAGCTGACCATTTAGTAAATTTCCAATTACACAAAATGTCCTCAATATGTTGGGACAGTTTGGAGAAAGGGTAACTATTCAATATGTGGCCATTGATTGGAGGGCAATGTTGGGTGAATAAAATTGCAATTGTAACACCAGAAGAATTCTGCCACAGAGCCTCTGCTTACACATATTTTATGGGTATGCCTTTTTTTATGGCCCTATATTAAATATTCTGTACCTTGTGGTCTGTGAAAATGTAATAAAAAAAGGCTTAAATAATATCGCTTTAGAAAGAAAAGGAACAAATTATTATATAATAATTTGTTATAATAATACAGCTTTCCTATTTTATGGGTTTGTTTAAAATAATAACACAAATTAACTTTCAGTTTCATGAAGAGAATTTCACTTGTATTTGCTTTTTCCTTTTCTTTGATCTGAGTCAATGTTCACTTTTCATATGAGAAGAAACTGGGCCCACAAGTTGTTAACAACTTACTTCTATTCAGATTTGACTTTTCTCTCATAACTTAAAATGTGCTATTATTACTTTCCCCTTAGTTGCCTCTTTTTAGAAAGAAGAAGAAAATGTTTCCTTACCTTCTTTCTCAACTTCCTAAGTCACACTAACAAGTCATTGTGACTAATTGAAAGAACGTTCTTAGGTTCATTCAATATGCCATGACACACTAAGTCTCAGTTGGCAATGAACCAATAAATAAATATTCATTACACTTTATTTTGTATGAGGCCTTGAGATAAGTACTGGTCAAAGGAAGCTGTGAGATAATGTTCCTACCCACAAGGAGCCTGTGCAGCCGTGGCAGAGACAGGCACATACCACCAACAGTGACACGTTTCACTCCTCACAATGTCAGGGGAACAGGTGGAGAGGAGACCCTCTCCACGAAGAGAGAAGAGAACATGAGAGCCTGCAGGGAGGAAGGGAGGGCCTCCCAGATGGATGGCGGCAGAATTGAATCTTCAAAGAAGGAAATCAGCTTGTAGATCAGTGGTTCTCACATTTTAGATTGAACTTGTTAAAAATAGAGTCCAACACTGCTTTTTTTGGAGAATCTATGCAGTACATTTCAGATGTGACCCAAAATTCTGTGTTTTAATAAGCTTTCCATCTGATCTTGATTCAAGTAGTCCCAGGACTATCCTTGGAGAACCACACAGCAGACAGATGGGATGGGTAGTGGGAGTGGGGGTAGCATGTCAGGCAGAAAGCACCATCTGTGAGACTATAAGTAGGGCAGAAAGCACAGGCAAAGAATGACTGACACACTGGAAGGTGAGGGTGTCAGAGACATAGGCAGGTGCCTGATCAGGAAGACTTGTTTGCCAAGTGTTGGAATTTGAATGTAATCCTAACCCATTTAAGGATTAAAAAAATACAAGAAATGTGTTTAGATGTGCTTCATAGCATGCTAAAATTTATTTTTTTAGCAGATACATTAAAAAATCATTATTAATGAGGTATTAAGTAATGTCTCAATACATGTATACCTTGTGGTGTTTAAATCAGGTTAAACATATCCATCTCCCCAAACATTTGTCATTTCTTTATGGCAAAAACATTCAACTTCATTTCTTGTAGCTTTTTGAAATGTACAGTACATTTTCTTTATCTATAATCTCCATACTATGTAACAGCATGCCACAACTTCTTAGAACCCATTCATCAATTTTTCCCCATCACCCGCCCCCCTCCAGCCACCGGTAACCACCATTCTACCCTCAACTTCAATTAGATCAATGATGTTATATTCCATAGAAGAGTGAGACCATGCAGCACCTGTCTTTCTGTGCCTGGCTTATTTTACTTTACATATTGTCTCCAGCTCCATCCATGTTGCTGCAAATGACAAGATTTCATTCATTTTTATGGCTGAATGATATTCCATGGTATATATGTACCACAGTTTCTTTGCCCATTCATTCATCTGTTAATGACATTAGAGATGTGCTTAATAACCTTTAATGATAGTAACAAAGTGAAAGATCAATCTTTTCAATTTGATTATTTGATCAAATTTTATTTTGTAGTAAAGCCATGAAGAAATAAAAAAATACCTTCCCAGCATAGTTTTTAAAGCAGACAGTGATATCAGAGTACAATGAATTAAAATATCTATCCAATTTTTAAGGGTGCTATGGTGGTGGCATATCTTACAACAGATAACATGGGGAGCTGTGAATGCTGCAGATACCATCTGCAGCCACTCACACAGGGTTTCCAAGACAGCACTGACTTTCTCCTTGGTACCATGATGTCTTCATGCCACTCAGGTGAGACCACTGCTGGGCAAGAGATGTTGAAAGTAGCAAAGATCACAGAATAACAAAGCAAGAGTAGTTATGAGTCCCAGTAAAGACTGTAAAGGATCACCTCTCTCCACCCACACCCCCCCCAGAGGAAGCACAAACAACTGGTAGCACTTCCATAAGAAATGAAGCGTTGTGTCCTCATTCCCCTTGGTCCCCAAGTAGAGAAGCTACCTCACAGAAAAAGGTCCACAGTGCAGCAAATGAAAAATAATTCAGGTAATGATTGCATGCTTGTATCTATTCTGACTATATGTCATCAGTATTTTTTAAATTTTGTGCCAACTACAAAAACTGATTTCCTTTTTCCATAACAGAGTACATAAACAGAGTATTCACTATTTCTATTAACAAATTATGGCAAAAATACATGATTAATGATGTGCTTAACTAACTGATGTACTTTGGACATATTATCTTTTTAAAATCTAGCTCCATTACTTAGTGTGAAGGCTCATTTTTTGTGCTAATTTGACAACCCCATGAGATGCCTATGTCAAACTTATTACTGGGTGTGTCTGTAGGGGTATCTCCGGATGAGATTAGCTTTGAATCAGTGGACTCAGTAGAGCTGATGGCCCTCCCAAGGTGGGTGGGCTTCATTCAGTCCCGGGCAGAAAAAGAAGGAACTCTTGCTTCCTGTCTGCCTGCTAGAACTGGACTGCATTTTTTCCTATCCTTAGGCAGAGTTTTAAACCACTGGCTCCCCTGGTGCTCAAGCCTTCAAACTTGGATCAGAATTATATCATAGGCTTTCCTGGGCTGCCCACTTGCAGACAGCAGGTCATGGGACTTCTTAGCCTATTGCATGAGCCAATTCCTCACACACACAAAATGAAGAATAATATATATAACTCTACAGATTTGTATATTATGTTATGTTATATATATATATATATATATATATATATATATATATATATATATATATGTGTGTGTGTGTGTGTGTGTGTATGTGTTTATAAATACATATACTTAGAGAGATATATAATTGAATGTAGGGAAAAAATATATGTGTATGTGTGCATATGCATATTCATATGCATACAGAGAGAGACAAAGAGAAAGAGAGAGGGTGTGTAAAATCTCTAATGACTCAGATTATTGATAAATTTTATTTTAGTGTTAAAACACATTTTTATAGTTTCCAAAGTCTGTATTATAAACGTAGTATATTCACATTAAAAGCAAACACTACTTATTGAAAGAAACTTAAAACCGCATTGGAAACATATAAAAATGGTAAAAAGAGTAATATGTCACAGAAGAGACTTATTTGAACATTTATTAAAAGGGGAGGGGAATTTTTGTGGCCTAATCTCTGCTCTGTCCCAGCTCTCTAGCTATACACCCCTCCTCATTGTCTTCTCTCTGGGGGTCACATTTGGAGCAAAGACTTGAGAAATGCCACCAATATTGTGACTTTGGAGAGCAACCAAAAAATGAAACTTTTCCATGCCCCCTAACTCAAATCTAACATAAAAATGTCACATATACAAAAACAATAGGTCTGAATTATCCCAAGCCCTTGTCTTCCTGGTTACAATTTTTTAACAAAACCATATCTTGCTACTTCTCATCCAATTCTGCCCCAGGGAAAGGCATTTTATGATGTCATGAAACACACAGTTTATTGGTACAGATTCCATTTCCTTTAATATTTTTTAGATGAAACACTGAAGCAGGTTTCTTCATTGGTTTCAGAATTCAAGTGGACCAAATTTAGAAGTTTACAGACACACCAAAAATCAATGCAGAGGGAAAGAAGATGGAGCCGCCAATGTAAATAGCTTATTGACTGATAAACAGGAAAAGGCTGAGATATTCATGTAAGTGAATCCTGCATGGGAAGAGAATGGCTTAAGGTTCACTGCTATTTGCTTTTCAGCACATACAAGGGGCTCAAGATGCTTAAGGCAGTTTGAAACTTGGCATCCCATAAGGAAGAAGGTTTGTTACTGATCAGGCCACAAGAAGCATTACTTACCTTCTTACTTGAATAATTATTTTTCTCAGTTTAAAAACGTTCATTTGGAGGAGGACTATTACAAGATTGGTTCTTCTCAAATATTCTGTTTACACTTATGTGTGTGTGTGTGTGTGTGTGTGTGTGAGAGAGAGAGAGAGAGAGAGAGAGAGAGAGATCCTGATTCCCCTGTGTTGAAGATTAAACACCCAAGAAACACCGAGACAAAGCATACAAAGCAAATTTTATTTAAGAGAGAGAACAGAGAGACAGAGATAGACTTCTCTGGAAAGCTGGGACTCAGGTGCCCATGAGAGTGCGAGTCTCTTGTCTTTTTATAGACCACCCACCCTCTCTCTCTCTTTCCTGCCCAGAAGTGGCAAAAGAGCTTACGAGGGGGGTAACTGCTTATGTTGGAAAGGGTGATCCTTCCCCTCCCCCAGAGGTATTAGCAACCAGCTATGTACCCATTTCCTTTTCTTGGATAATCAGCTACTTGTCCTTTGCCCTGGTCTCAAATCCACCCAGAACTATGCTTTGTCATCTGCATGCAAATTATGCCAGTTATTTTTGCCAATCATATCCTCTTTACCAAGCTCCAGATTCATTTAATTCATTCAGATCATTCAGTTGCTCATAAGCTATTTCACATTCAACAACACATAGCCAGGAGGAACTTGCTATTCCCTAAATCCACATTCTTTTACCCTAAAATGTGTTTCCCTCTTAGCAGTCATCAGAACATGGCTCTGCCATCTACCTATTTGCTTTAGTCTAAACTTTAGAAATGGGTTCGATGTCTCCTTAGTGTGCTGCGGTTGTTAGAAAATTGAGAGCATCCCCAGGCTGATCAGAAAAACCATTTCTTCATGAACACATGACCCTGATTCATAAATGATGTGGATTCTCCTAGGGAAAGCAGCTAGTGATGGAAAATTGAAAGCGCCTCCTTCTCGCCTTCTTTTCTCCTCTTCCCTTTATTTTTCCCTCATATTCCTTATTCCTCTACAGGATGTGCTTTCCTTTTTAAAAAAGTTCTCTCCATCAATGTGAACTCCCTGTAACAGAAACAAGCAGGTAAGCAGGAGACTGCAGTCAGCTGTGAAGGTTTTAAATACTGGATGGCAACAGCCCGTACCTTGCTGGCATTTGCAACAAACCACTCTCAAGAAGATCCTTCATTGCGTGCAGAGATTCTCACTTGGGGGGTTGAATATCAAAACGACGTGGTACAGCCTGTGTGTGATAGACAAATTCCCTAGAGATTTACATATGAGGCTGCCTATCATCGCCCTAACCTTCAGAATGGCTGATGGACTTTTTCCTCCCTTCCTTGTTTAGACAGAGGGAACATACTGATATTTATAGTGACGAAAACAAACGCCCAAACATGGCAGTTCTCATCTGCACACAATTCACAATTATCCATTTGTAAACCTGTGGATTCAATTCTAGAAAGGTTTCTACTAATACCCCATATGTTCAGACTCACTTTCCCCTCATTAGTCAGTGACCACTTAGGGAGTAACAGTTACACTTAATATAAGATTAAGCAAAATATGGAAGGAAGACAAATCATCAGAAAAAAAAAATCATGCTGCATACAAATCATGAATAGGAATGTTTTCAGAAGTGTCAGATAGTTCGCATTATCAACATCATGATTTTTATAACCGAACAATGCCTTAAAGGCATTTTAATGTGGAATGGAAATTTTATTTTTTAGATTCAAAGAAATCTAAATTCTGGAACACATACAAAGGATTGTAGAGGTTTTCTGGAAATTTTATTTTTTAGGTTCAAAGAAATGGGTTCAGCCATTTTTCCAAATATACTAAAATTAATTACTTAATTCATAAGCGAGTCAAAAGAAATCTCTTCTTCCATATGATAGTCATCTTTTAGTCATTGCTGATGTCATTGAGGAGCACCATGGGGTCAATGGGAAAGAAATAAAAGGAAGACAAAAATGAATTCATTTTGCTGCAAGATTGCACTAGAAAACATACTAAAATAAGGTTTCTTGTTGTTCTACCTTGGAATTTTAATTATTTATATGTTCCTTGGCTTCCGTCACTGTGGATAATCAAGAGCCAACAGATATGAAAGCAGCTATGAAAATAAGTACGTTTTCACAGAACAAAAGAAATCAGGATGAAACTAAAAAAAAATGAATGAGCCCAATTTTTAAAATCTAGAAACTGTAGTGAAATAAATTTAAATTTGCTTTGACCTCCTATAGCATTTACACATATACCAACAACTTAACACTCAGTCCACACTTATTCTTAGTAAGAAATAATGGGGTGTTTATTAGTTGAAGGCTTTGTAAGACACCTTACCAACAAGGTTTCTAATCCTTGCAAAAGCTCGTCAGGATCAGTGTTGCCATACCCATTTTACTAATGAGAAAAATAAGGTTCAGGGATGAGTAATCTGCTGAAGGCCATGAAATCCACTGGGTCAATAAGGGTTGGAGGCTAGACAGGCTGACCCTCACACCCATTCCACACAGCTTTGTCAATCAGGCATGACCATTTATAGGTCTGATCCTTTTTCTTATTGAGGAACTACACACATTCACTGGAGGGTGGGGGTGGGCTTTTTTCATGGAACAAGACCTTGACTTCCACAGTTCCAGTGGAGTGCTCAATAAGCACTATAGATTGGGTCTCCGTTTTGGCAGATGTTTTCTGTCTTAGTGTCATTTTTGTTTCCATCGAAAGACAGCTACAACAATACAGTTGCTATATAGGGAGATAGCAGGGCTTTTGCTATCAACAGTATAGATGGGATCAACTAATACATTTTAAAAATGCATTGCAACCCTTTACCATCACTTTTAAATGGATGGCATATATACAAACCTATCCCAGGGGGACCTACAAACCAGAAATCTCTGAGGCAGACAGAGGCTACTGCAGGTCACTAATGAGAACAGACATAGGGGTATAAACCGTATCATCCCAAGCAGTTACAGAGTATTACTGACAATGCAATGACTGTGGTCAGGGTGTCTCGCTTTTCTCTAAAGATAGATTTGCCAGTAAGAGAGGCATCGCAATCTGTCACTACAAAGGGTAAGTGCAATCTCACCAGCTTAAAATGCAGGGGTCACTTTGAGCCCCTTTTATAGAATAGAAGAAAATGCTAACATACCAGGGTGATGCAAGTCAAAAGAATACAGTTTAGCTTCTTATTGTATTACTCTGGCTCAATAATTTCAAATGAGTAGGTAGCCCAAAAGAAAAGCTTCAAATTGTGCCTTTGCTTATTAAAATTTGCTAAAATTGTTTGAATATTCTTGTTAATTCATTCAATAGTACTTAGTCAGCACATGACAGACACTTTGGTACAAATGCTATCTTCTGAGGAAGCGACACTTCACACAAGAGTCAAAACTCAATGAAATGGAAAAGTACCTTTTTTTAATATAAAAAGGAAGATGAATCACTGATATATGAAACACAAGCAGTTTCTCACAAATGAAACGTAATCTTAGGCATTTTTGGAAACCATCACAAACAAAAAGTTCCACTCCTTTTGGAAGCATTTCTTCCAAAACTGGTTAAAATTGATAAACGGGCCAATAGTCAGTCAGGCAATCCTCTACGTCCCTCTGCCATTAGCCAAGAAACAAATGGAGACAGAATAGAGATTATTCAATATTCAAAACTTTGCAATGACTTTTTGGCTTGATTTCTAGCAGATTAAAAAAAAAAAGAAAAGAACAATGTCTCCATTTTTAGTAGACAAAGGATGCTGCCGCAGCCTGGAGCTCGCCTGTCCTGCTCTGGTTGTATCGCTGGTTTCCTAAGTGACCTTGGGCAAAGCACTTAACCTTCCTACATTTTTGTGTGTCCAACTGTGAAATAAGAAAGATAATGACAACAACAATAATAAGGCTCTGCACCTACATGCCTTGATGAAGTGTTTTATGAATTAATCATACTGGGCTTCTTTGAAAGTGCTTTGATGCTTTCAAAGCATTTGACAAACAGTTAGCAAGCTCCCACATTCATGTAATATATATGGTCCATAGAATTATGTCAGGGACTTTGCATGGTAAAGTATGTTTGGGTTACTTTGTAGGCAAACCTTTACGTGACATTTAAAGAAATGCTTTCCTTAATTGCTTTTGCTATTTACCCCACGGAGGAAAAGGAAGAAATCAATTTTTCAGAAGCCTTCTCCAATGCTATGGTTAAATATTTGTGTTTGCCCAAAAATTCATGGTGAAACCTTCCCTACAATGGGGTGGTATTAAGCAGTGGGTTCTTTGGAAGAGGAATAGGTCACAGCTGCTCCACCTGCATGGATAGGATGTGGGCCCTGGTCATGGAGGACCTTCCACCCTGTAAGGACATCATGAGAAGGTGCCATCTATGAGAATGAGGCCTCATTGGACGCATCTGTTTCCAGGGCCTTGATTTTGGACTTTCTACCTTCTAGAATGATGAGCAATAAATATTTGTTGTTTTTAAGCCACCAGTTTATAATAATTTCATTATGACTGCTCCAATAAAGATGTCTGGTTGAGTGCAAATTATAAAAATGTCCAAGAGTAAAAGATCAGCCTTTGAGAGTTTTAATGCCAGCTCTGAGAACAGGTAATGGATAATTGGTGAAGCTATGTTCTCTTTTATCCCAGCAATCTATTCTTTTCCCAATCCTTTCCTTCACAATGACCTCCCTCTCACTCTCCAACACATCCCATCTTCTTCCCCCATTAAAGATGCAACTTCTAAGCTCAATTTCTCAAATTAGACAAACCCTCCTATCCCCACATGAAGAAAAACTTAACTACAAAATTAAGATGTAGTTGTGTCTTGTGGCAATGGTTAACTGCAGTGCACCTTATGTTGACATATGGTCCCAGTAGATTCAACATCTATGGGCCAGGCTAGAGCTCCCATTTCCTGAAGAGAAACATGAAGCCGAAAACAGTACTCCTCACTTATGTGGCTGTGCAATGGATGGTGCTGACTAGTTTTAAAACATCCTTACATATTTACCAAAGCAACATGGTTCCAAAACTAAATGATCACTCACACCTACCACTTGGACTCAAAACCTGTGACTTTGCAGGTATTGCTTTACATTCTATATCTTTCAACCTACATTTGAAAGGTAGGAACAAAAACATCTTTAAAAGAAAACTGTTGGGTTTAGGTGGTTCCTCATTTTTTTTTTCTTTGTCTGTTGGCTTTACCTTCCTTTTACTCCATCTCTCATGCACGATCTGCACAGTACCAAAGACTCCCATCTCTCTTATAAACATGACATGCCTGAAGATTGTTCAGCTCTGATGGGTTCTTGGCTGCTGATTGTGAACTACTACACAAACTTCTAGAGAGCTGGAATAAAGTTTAGACTTCTATTTAGAGAACTACAGAAGTAATCATCTACATAAAAACAATAAAGATACTAGATATGAAATTTAAAGCAAGCACCAATTTAAATCAAATCCAAATTGCTGTTCCTTTAATGTCAGCTAGAAAGCTGGAGACCAGAAGTAGTAACAGATAACAAAAAAAAAAAAAGGAAAAATAATGAGTTAAAGAGGATGCTGTAGGGGACCTGGTGTCTTTTTATGCCTCACTTATTCCTCTTTACTGATACAGAAAAGACACAGGAATTATTTAGTTATTTCCTACACTCCACATAGATGAGATAGAGAAGACACAAGAGGGAGAGAAGTCCATAAAAGCTTGATAGGGGACCAGAGCAGGTGGATAAAATCATAATTTGTAATGGGGGCAAGGATGAATAAGACTTATAGGATACCCACAAAGAGGGCAGTCCTAGTTTTGCCAGTGGTTGGGCATTTCTCAGGTATGTCAGTCTGCACGTCATGAATGTTGATCTCTGGAGTGTGTAGTGAAAGGACCTGGCAATCGCAAGCCAGTGGTTGCTAATGCTGGAATTACAGCTACATCTGCAGCCATGTAATTAGCTGTGCAGCTAAGCATCTGCCACAAGAGTACAACTATAATATGTGCAGTGATAACGCCTACGATTAAAACAATAACACCACACACAAAGTCTCAAGGAGGCTTCAATTATTCATTTAATCTGGAAAGTGAAGCTAGAGTGGACGGCTGCAGAAGATGCAGCTTGTCTTCACTCACTGCTGCTTATTTGGCTTGGGAGATTTTCAATTGGTAATGCAATTCTTTCTGCATTTAACGAGCTCTGATTTTCCTGGAAGCCCTACAAAATGATCAGTATAAAATCCCTGTTTCTAATTATATGTAGCAGGTGGGAAAAAATTAACTCCCTAAAATGGACAATCAACTCAAACTTCAATAGAATAAAGACCACGCTGCTATTTAAGGCCCTCAAATGATGCTATGAAAATAAAGATAGTGACTGCAGTATGTCTCAAAATTTAGTCAACAAAGATTTGTGAGTCCCATATGTGGTACGTATAAACTACTCCAAGACTTTACAGTGTAAAAGAAGGAAAAAAGATTTACAAGGGGCCTAATCCAACATGATGAAGATTTGGGCCTACTTTTTCTTCTGTAATAAGACTCCTATAGCGCAAGAATTAAAAGCAAGAATCAATAAATGGGATGGTTTCAAACTAAAAAGGTTCTTCTCAGTAAAAGAGACAATCAGTGAGGTGAATAGAAAGCTTACAGAATGGGAGCAAATTTTTACCACATGCACATCAGATAGAGCACTAATCTCTAGGGTATATAAAGAACTCAAAAATCGTAACACCAAAAAAATCAGTTAACCCAAACAATAAATGGGCCAAGGAACTGAACAGACACTTCTCAGAAAATGATATACAATTAATATGTATGAAAAAGTGTTCAACATCTCTAGCAATTAGAGAAATGCAAATCAAAACTACTCTTAAGATTTCTTCTCTCTCCACTCAGAATGGCAGCTATTAAGAATACAAACAACAATAAGTGTTGGCAAGGATGTGGGGGAAAAGGCACACTCATACATTGCTGGTGGGACTGCAAATTGGTGCAACCAATATGGAAAGCAGTATGGAGATTCCTGGAAAACTGGGAATGGAACCACCATTTGACCCAGCTATCCAACTCTTTGGTTTATACCCAAAGGAATTAAAAACAGCATATTACAGTGACACAGCCATATCAATGTTTAATAACAGCACAATTCACAATAGCTAAATTGTGGAACCAACCTAGATGCCCTTCAGTAGACGAATGGATAAAGAAAATGTGGTATATATACACAATGGAATACTACTCAGCATTAAAAGAGAATATCATCATGGCATTTGCAGATAAATAAATGGATGGAGTTGGAGAATATTATGCTAAGTAAGCCAATCCCAAAAACCAAATGCCGAATGTTTTCTCTGATATGAGGATGCTGATCCATAATGGGTATAGTGGGTGGGGGAGCATGAGAGGAATGGAGGAACTTTGGACAGAGCAAAGGGGAGGAACTTTGGACAGGGCAAAGGGGAGTTCTTGTTATGGTTTCGATATGAAGTGTCCCCCAAAGACTCATGTGTGGAAGGCTTGGACCCCAGCAAAACAGTATTCAGAGGTATACTTTTGAGAAGTGAATATAAGGGCTCTGATTTCATCAATGGATTAATCCACTGAAGAATTTATAATTTGATGGCATTATGGAAGTTGGTAGAAATTTTAGGAGCTGGGGCCAACTTGGAGGAAGCTGATTACTTGGAGGGGGGGGGGGGTCTTGAATGTGTGTGTGTCTCTCTCTCTCTCTCTCTCTCTCTCTCTCTCTCTCTCTCTCCTTCCTTCTTGACATGAGCTGAACAACTTTCCTTCACCATGTTTTTCCAACATGATGTTCTTCCTCACCTCAGAGCCAAGCAATGGAGCTAGCCAACTATGAACTAAAACGGTGAGCCAAACTTTCCTGTTTTAAGCTGTTTATGTCAGGTATTTTGGTCATAGAAACAAAAAGCTGACTAACACAGTTCTGCAAGGATTACCTGTCTGACGAGGATGTGCAAAGTCAATTTCAAGGGAAACACTTGGAATCCTCTTGGGAGGCTACAGTAAGTCTAGGAGGGATTTGGTAAGGATGTGGAGTGAAAATGATGGGAAAGGACAGGTCCCTCTTCCTACAGCAGGGCTCTGCAATATAACTTTTTTCACTATCTGATGCCACCAGCTAAACTTGAAGTATGACTAGGGCAATAGAGAAAATAAATTTTTAATTTCATTTAATTTTAATTAATTTAGATTTAAATAACTACATGTGGTTATTGTATTATATAGTGAATTCAAAGTAATAAACATTGCCACAGGTAATATGTCAAGAAAATAAATGTAAATAACTACATAAAGATATTTAAATAACTAGAGGTAAAAAATTATATTACTTTGGCTATTAAATTTTTGGTATGAGCCAAATGTCCATTCAAATAGATTATGCTGTGACTTCCACTGGGGGGACAGAAATAGTTTTCATTCATCTTTCCATCTCCTTATCCCTAATACAGTGCCCAGCACTTCAAGTGCTCAATGAACACCTCTGAATGAATGAATGAATGAGTTAGGAAATGAACACATTGTGAGCAGGCAGTCTTTCCTGAATTGCTACGAAAATTAAGACTCCAGAGCATATAAACTAAAGAGACTGAAGAATGGACACGTGCTTCTCTTAGTAACACTGGCGTATCATTTTTGTTTAAGAACGTTAAAACAGCCGGAAGGATTCATATGAATGCTAGAACCTTAGGACCATCATCCATTTAGTTAAATACATTTAGAAAGCAATTTTCTGTAGACACTTTGTAATGCATTAAAATAATAAAAGAGACAATGAAAGTTACCCGAAGTTTTTTAACCAAAGGCATTGGTTGTTATTATGTTTCCTTTATGTCTTTGTTCTGTGTGTATAAAATACAAGTCTTTCAACTTTTCTTCCAAAAAGGCAAATAGTAATATTATGAGCAATGTCGATTTTCTTCTAAAACAATTCTAATAGTTGTATATATTCCATCATGTGAATGTGCCGTAGATTATATAACCATCTCCTTACTGTTGATCACTTCTTTGTTCCAGTCTTCTTCTTTTTAAAATATTTTTAGTTGTAGATGGACACAATACATCTATCTATCTATCTATCCATCTATCTACCTACCTACCTACCTACCTATCTATTTATTTCTAATGGGGTGCTGGGGAACAAACCCAGTGCCTCACGCATATAAGGCAAGCGCACTACCACTGAGCCATAACCCCAGCCCTATTTTGTTCCAGTCTTCTAAAATGCCATTTGCCAATACACATTAGGTGACTTAAAATACTTATAGTCTTGATCAAGTAATTTCACCCTGAGGAATATATTTTCAGGAAATGATACCCAATGGGCATCAAAATATGATTTATAATAGAGAAAGACTACTAAAGGGCATTAGTATTAAATAACAAAAGAATAGTAAAAATGTCCCATGAATATGATACCACTTAGCTACTAATGGAAAATCTGAAATGAGATAGGAAATATTTATAAAACTAAAAGTACATAGAACCAAATTACATAGAAAGTATAATCACCACTTTTTAAGCCAAAACCTAAACATAAGCATGGGAGGTGCCTGGCTTATGATAAAATATTAGCAATAGTTGTCCTTGGCAAAGACACTGTAGTTTTATTTGCTTCCACCCCCAACTTTCCCACACATTAAAAGCTCTACAGAAGATACATTTTCTGTTAATGAGTTAATAGAGCATTCTGGTTAAGAACACAGGGTGCTCTGACTACTACTAATGTCCTCAAGGAAGACATCACAGCCCACAGTGATATCCAGTAACTTCTCTTTTACTGTTTAGAACCCTGGGAGCCCAGTTTCTCCCTGTTCCTACATAGAACAGCAAGCAAGCATGATTTCTAAGCTAAAAAATACAGACTTCACAGGGAATTGCAACCCAGGACATATTTTGGTCCTTCTGAGAGGGTGCAAAGATTTAGTAACCAAGTTTTAAATCTTGGACAATAGATATCACATTAACCTAGTTTATTTCCCCCCAAAAGGAAAAAATCATTACACTGCCAGGTTGAAGAGTCCCAGACCCCATGTAGAGGATTCTGCCAAGGGTCCCCCACACATCATCCCAAATCTCTGGGCAGGTGCTTTTTATTCCTAGTGATGGCCATAGTGCTAAAGCAACCACCACGTGAAAAGGAAGAAAGTACCACTAAGCACAGTGGTCTCCAGTGCCATCGGCCATCTGCAAGACTGCTGCCAGTGCTTGTTCGCTCTCAGTACTGTCCATAGGAAGCTACTCTGCTAAGTCGTTCATATCATTTTTCACCATTCATTTCTCCCTTTGGTAGCAGAGAAAGAGTCAGTGAAGACATGTTCCAATCCCCATTTTAAACATGGGGAGATTAAAGGATGTCGAAGGTAACCTGTCTGAGGTCTCTTATTAAAAAGCATCCAAGCAGCTCATTTCCAGAGCCTGATTCGCTCATGTCCAATGTGACTCCACCACACTTTTAACCCCTGCTCGATATTATTCCCATAGTCAGGTTGGAGTGCTCACCTTACGCAAACAATGTTTAGTTAACGTAAAAAATTATCCCAGGAATATCAAAGTACAAAACTAATCCACAATAACCTTAATAAGCTATAAACTAAAGCTCAGTAAACTATAGATGGGCTAATATATTTAACTGGAATTAGGTTTGACAGTCATTGAAAATTTAATTTGACTAAAATATGCTACACTTAACCGTATGGACATATTCACAGAACAGAACTATGCAGTGACTAGATAAAGGGGTCTCTGACTCCGATTATGGGCATCCCTTTTCTAATTAATTACAGAGTTCAGAAATTTCCCTTTATATTGACAGGTTGCTTATAAAGAGCTAGAAGCAAGCAAGTCATTTGACTGTGTAGGTACTCCACTGCATGTGTCAATCATAAGTATTTGGTTAGAACATGAAATGACTGCACCCCTTTCTCATCTCCAGCTCTCCTTACTCTCCACATTCACATCTGCTGGCAGACGGGAGCAATGGGAAACAGGTGAATCCAACCAGCTCTCACATAGAGAAAATCAGGCCTTCAGAAACACGTACTGTGGATCAAACAGGGTCATCTATTTTCCAAGTAGATTTACGGTGTAGTGCCTTCAGATCTTGTAATACATTTTATTAACATAAAAACGTCTCTCAAATCACTGGATCTGTTCAGATTTCAGGGCAATGGTCTCCCCAAACCTCTTTGCTAGGTACAATTCCCAACTTACAACTTCTTTCACTCTGACCCATTGATTTCCTTTAATAGGATTCAGTGACTCCAGTCAATCATACGTGGAATTTCTCTTATAACTTGTTTTATAACAACAGTACCTTTCATTTGTATTGTACTTTCATATTGGGCTTTTTTGTAAGTGCACAAATCCCTAAGTACCAAAGAGGATTGTTTGCAGGACCCCCAGACACCAAAGTCCTTGGGTGCCCAGTCCCTTCTATAATGATGTGCTGCTTCTTGCATAGAACCCATGCATCCTTTTAAATACTTTAAATCATCTCTAGATTGCTTATAACACCCACTATAATGTACATATCATCTAAATAATTATTATACTCTATTGTTTAGGAAAAAATGACAAGGAAAAAAAGTCCATTAATGTTTAGTACAGATAAAATTATTTTTCTTCCAAATGTTCTCATGGTTGGTTCAATTCATGGACACAGAATTCATGAATATGGAAGGGACCAATTGTATATGTTGATTTAATGATTAAAGTATTGCTTGTTACCTACTCAAAATGGCTAGGCATAAATATTTATAACATGCCTACTAAGTGCCAGGAACCATCTCAAGCTGAGGATATAAGAAACTTGGGATGTAAATAAATAATAATTATTATTATTATTATTATTATTATTATTATTATTATTATTGGAATTTTCCAGGTTGTGCTGCTGCTTGGCCAGAGTTGGGACCAGTAGAGTTATGAAAGCACTCAGGATTTAGGGACCTGGGATTAAATCCAGCTCAATGATTAACCAACTAGGTGACCTTGGGAGTCATTTTACCTCTCTGAACATTAGTGTTTTTTTATTTTTTATTTTATTTCAAGTCAGGAGAAACAATCTCTCAAAGCAAACATATAGGTATAATAAGACAATAGATTAAAAAGGGCCTGGTACACAGCAGGTATATAATTAATGGTTGCTCTTAAAAGAGATCAGAGAAGAAGAGAAAAGGAGAGCTCAGTCAGCTCCATCCCTGTGTCTTAGTCTGCTTAGGATGCTCTAATTAATAACCATGAACCAAGGAGTTTTTAAATGACTGATGTTTCTTTCTCACATTCTGGAGTCTGAGCAGTCCAAGATGGACAGTGGATCTGGAGTCTGGGGAGGACCCATCTTCTTGCTGTGTTCTCACATGGGGCCAGGGAGCTCTCTGGGGCCTCTCTTATAGAGGACCAAATCTCATTCACAGAGCCTCCACCCTCATGACCTAATCACCCAAAGGTCTTACTTCCTAGCCCATCACCTGAGGGGCAGGATTCTAACACTTGACAGCTTTAGGGAAACACAGAGTACCCCAAAACCTTGATGAAACAAGTTGAATAAAATGTAGTAGATCAAAACCCTAAAGAAGGCTCTTTGAACTGGGCCCAGTGGTGCATACCAGTAATCCCAGCTACTCAAAGACAGCCTAGGCAACTTAGAGAGACCCTGACTCAAAATAAAACATCGAATTTTTAAAAAGGCTGGGGATATAGCTCCAAGGTAGAGTGCCCCTGGGTTCAATCTCCAGTATAGCAAGGGGAATGGTGGAAGAAGGTTCTCTCAAAACCCAAACCCAGTACTTCAAAACTACATGCATGCTGGTACTAGCACCAAAACAGGCATTGGAAGAGAACAGAAGACACAGACAATCCCACATAAATACAGTTATCTGATATCAGACAAAGGTGCCAAAAACATACTGTAGAGAAAAGATAGCCTTTTAAACAAATGGTGCTGGGAAAACTGGAAATCCACATGTTGCAAAATGAAATTAGACACCCCCCCATCTCTCACCCCACACAAAACTCAACTCAAAGTGGATCAAAGACCTAGGAATTAGACCAGAAACCCTACTCCTACTAGAAGAAAATATAGGCCCAACACTCGAATGTGTCAGCTTAGAAACTGACTTCTTCAACAAGACCCCTGAAGTGCAAGAAGTAAAATTAAAACCCAATAAATGGGAAGGTATCAAACTAAAAAGCTTCTTCTCTTAACACACACACACACACACACACACAAATAATAAGTCAATCAATAAGTGGGCAAAGGAACAGAACAGGCACTACTCAAAAGAAGAAATATAAATGGTCAACAAATATATGAAAAAATATTCAGCATCTCTAGCAATGAGAAATACAAATTAAAACAACATTGAGATTTCATCTCATTCCAATCAGTATGACAACTGTGAAGAATAAAAGTAACAGTAAATATTGGTGAGAATATGAGGGAATAGGCACACTCATACATTGTTTGGTGGGACTGCAAATTCGTGCAACCACTCTGAAAAGCAGTATGGAGATTCCTTAAAAAACTAGGAATGGAACCACCATATGACCCAGCTATTCCAACTCCTTGGTATATACCCAAAGGATTTAAAATTAACATACTACAGTGACATGGCCACGTTCATGTTTATGGCAGCACAATTCACCATAACCAAGCTATAAAGCCAACATAGGTGCGTTTCAACAGATGAAGTGGATAAAGAAAATGTGGTACTTATACACATTGAAGTATCACTCAGCTATAAAGAAGAATGACTTTGTGGCATTTGCTGGCAAATGAATGGAACTGGAGACTATCATGCTGAGTGAAATAAGCCAGGCTCCAAAAATCAAAGATAGAATGTTATCTCTGGTATGAAGAAGTTAATCCAAAATAAGGGGGGGTAGATAAAAAATAGAAGAAAGATTATTGGGGGAGACAAAAGGGAATGAAGGGAAGGGAGGAAGAATGGGATAAAGAAAGATAGTAGGATAAATCTGATATAACTTCACTATGTACATATATGACTACACCACAGTGAATATCACTATCGTGTACATCCACAAGACACTAATTTAAAAAAATAAACTACAGATAAATAGCAGAAAGATCAGTAGAGTAAAGAGATGGAGGAGGGAAGGGGAAGGGGAAGTACTAGGGACTGAATTAGAACAAAGTGTATCCCATGCCTTTATAATTAGGTCAAAATGAATCCTACTGTCATGTATAATTAAAAAGAACACACATACACATACGTAATACATGCATGCAATTACAATTATACCTCCCAAATACAAAAGGTACCAGGTGTCTGAATGCCAAAGAGAGTGATATCCTTCCTGGACAAAACGGGGTAACTCCTCAGCAGAGAGCTACAGAAAAGAGCACATAACTTCATAAGTAGCCAGACCAAAAATAGTCTCCCTGGGAAGGCAGGCGATCTATCATTTAGTGAAAAGGCTAATTACATCCCATTTTAGAAAATGTTTGCTCTACTAGCCATCATTGAAATCCAGGGGGCGCTCCTACCCAAGACATCTCCAATGACCAGCTTGGGGTAAAGAGCTATCATTACTTTCCACAAAACTCTGGGTGTATCTCAGTTGCCAGAGGAGATGACCACAGCATTGGCAGCCTCTCTGATGTGCAGGCTGCAGGTGGCTCCATGAAACCCCTGCACTAAAATCATAACACTCTGAAATCCCAAAGGCAGACGACTATCCCAAATCTAACTGCTGGATGTAAATTGTGGAGCCAGAAAAATAAAATGGAACTATTACCTTCAGCAGGGAGTATGGATTCAGCGATGGAGTGCTTTGCTCTTCATCTGGAGCAAGTAAACTACTTTCAAAATCCATTAATGGGCTTCAAGCCAAACCCCCACTTACTGCAGTCTCCATGAGAGGCAGATTGGGGGCATAATGTCAGGTTTTATGGTAATGCTGAGCAAAAGAGAAGAGAAAATCAGGTAATCACAAAACTACAAGGGCTTTCATTACTGGCACTGACTTTGAACACTATGAGAGAAAGGTCAAGGTGAAAGAGTTATGAAAGAGCTGATTTTAGTCTTCATACAGAGTTTCCAATTTGACTGTCTTCGTCATGACCGGGGAGGGGGTGGGGAAATGAAGAGAGAATGCAGAATGCTCCTATTTACAGAAACTCTACCAAATTTCCAGTAGGAACTTCATGTCATCCCTGGTGCCGTTCTCATGCTAGAGGCACAAGGAACAGACTCATTAGAACAAAATGAGCATTTTTTTTTAATAAGCGCTTGGCTAAAATATACTAGCACAATTCGCTTCTCATAAGCAGAATTTTCTCTTCTGACTTTGTACAGCCACAGGAAAAATTAATTTGTGACTAATGAATTTGTAATATTTGTATAGGCGTCAATCAGCAAGAAGCTCTCCTGCTTTGATTTTATATTTAATCTCCTGAGATTATGACAGCAATCCCAAAGAGGGGGGGGAGGCACACGCAGCTGTTTAACTTAGGGCTTATTTTCTCCCATCCCTTTAGAGTGTTGAGAGTGCCAGAGATGACGCTAATAGCATTATCTGATTTGATTTGAGTGGCGATCTTTTCAATTTAATATCTCTGATGTCAGTTTCTCTGTCATGTTGCCAAGTTTAATTCCCACTTCTACCGCGATTAATACTCTAATGAAGACACTGATTTCAGTGCTAGTACACACTTGGAAAGCTCTGCTCTTCTCAGCTATAACTGCAGGCTCTGCAGACAACTATGTTGAATCCATCCCGCCTCAGAGTCCCTATCAGTTATGAGATGAAAAACCACTGAGTGTTTCCATGTCACTCTAAACCTTTATCACTGCCTGACATATTTAACATCTTGACTTCACTTTACTTTTGGGTGACTCTTTCCAAACCAATCCACAAACACTTTTCTGCTTCTAGAGGAACTTCCGGAGGACAAGCAGCTTTCCCAAGATCAGAGTTATCCAATGCCCAACTCAGAATCAGCTGGAAATCTGTTTCCTGGTCAGCTGCTCCATTAAGGTAGAGCACCTCCTCTGTGAAGGCTGAGCTAAACTTAGCTGCCTTTCAATAATTTGCTTTTTTCCTATCTACATATGAAATAGGGAATGTCAAGATGGTTTTTAATTCTAGAAAGTCATGTTCATCATTTTACCCAGAAATTTGTTCACTTCAAAGGTTAAAATTATGGGGAAAAAAATCAGTAGAGGATACAAGTCTGAATAACTAGAGGCTGCAACTGTGGTTCGGAAGTCTGCTCTTAAAGCTTACAACATTTACACTGTGGAAAGATACACAAGCCCCCAAATACCTAATTTAATGAAAGTAAGAGAAAAGTACTGTCAGCTCTTTGTGCTAAAAATTCAAGGGTAAAGGATGTAGGGAGCAAATGTCCAGTTCTACACCCCTGGGTACCACCAGCTGCACAGTTCCTTTTGGGCCCCCCTCCCCCCCCCATAACACCCCAGCAACTACAAAAACCTCCCCTGGTAATACCGTGAGGCTCTCTTTTCCCCCAAACTTCTCAACTTCACAATAAGTATTAATAGCACCAATTAATCTCTTCCCTACACCCCAGGCAGGACAATGAGCTGTTTTCCTCTTACTGACCTGTTAAAAGTCATGGTGATTATTTCCGTACAGCAATGATCATAGTTTGTCCTCTTGGGTTTTGCAGGAATGAATACGAACCTAGCCTTCATCTGTCTGTACCTGGATCAAACAGCATCCTGGGTCCTCTGCTCCCTTGGTGATCCCTCTAGTGGGCTCATCCCTCAACCACCCTAGACACACCTTTTCTGTAACCACAGTCCCGCTTCCCAAAGGAACCCACTCTCAGTCGCTGAGGTTTCAGCGGCCCTACCTACCATCTTTTGGGAAGGATGTGGACCTGGTCTAGACTGTCTGAAGTAAAGGCTCAATTTTAGGATACTATCTGGGGTTTTGATGACTTAATACAGGCCTGGAGCTTCAGGCCACTAACTTAGTGATGCTAGAAGGGCACCTCCCTGAGAAAGGGGTTGGCACAGAGATAATAAGGAGACCCATAAATAGTGACTTGCTGGAGCTCCTCGGCCTGGCAGGCCCCGAGCCAGTTCTTCTCTGATCTCTATTGACATGAGTTGAGAGATCCTGTTTTGACTCAGGCACTTTCATTTGGGTTTCTGTCACTGCTGAATGATCACAGCTGGTACAACTGCACACGTCTCTGACAGAACACTCTGACTCTGACTCTTCAAAGATGCTGCCTTTCTCGGGATGCTACCAGAGTTTCCCCAGAAATACAAACGAGTTCATTCTTCCTTTCCAAACTCTACTTTCCAGTTTGGTCCTTTTACCTTCCAAAGAGCCTCTTTCTCTCTGCCTTGACCCCTCCAGGACCTCAGTGCATTTCCCCAAACCCTCTTTTCAAGGACAAGTCCTTTTGCATCTTTCAGTGCTTTTCTCCCAAACAAGTCTCGATCTTTACTCTACCTCCCACCAGCAACCTCTTCATCTCCTGAACTCATTACTGGGCACCTGAAGATAGATTAATGGAAGCATTGTTCCCTCAATTAAATTATAAATTTCTTTAGAAATCATGAATCACAATGAGTGTTCTCAAACCTTGTAAAATGTATGTCTCTCTTTTTTAATAATTGTAAAAACTTCTACACCTCTTTTAACACTATTGGAAATCTCGAAATAAATAATCTGACCCAAACCAAGTCCAATATTCAACATAAAAACAAATACGCATTATTAAACTTGGATAAGAAATTTGGACGGTGTGCCCTCAGACCAGTGGTTCTCAAACTTGAGCAAGTATCAGAATCACCCAGAAAGCTCAGGAAAATGCAGATTGCTAGGCTCTACCCTGAACAAGGCTTTTCAATAGGTCTGGAGCGGCCGAGAATGGGAATTTCAAACACATTCCCAAGTGATGCTGAGGGTCCCTGACCTGAAGGCGTATCCTTTCTCCCCTCCACCCTATTTTTGAGGGAAGTATCTTCTCAAAAGGATCTAGTTTTGAGGTCTAGATCCAGAGCTTCATTTCCCGCTGTCTGCGATCATAAGAAATTATGATCTGAGGCAACAGCTCAAGGTTCTGAGTACGAACAAACTCTGCAGTCAGACCAAGGAAGTTCCCTTCCCAGGCCTACTGGGGTTGGGTGTCCTTGACTGGGCTGCAGGTATAGCTCAGCAGCAGAGCTCTTGCCTAGCATGAACAAGGCCCTGAGTTTGAGCCTCTGCACCACAAAAAAAGTAAAAATTAAAAAAAAAATTTAAAAAGCTTGAATTTCTTAATGCATAGCATGAAGCAGTAATAGAACTTCCTTTATATATAAGGGTTAAAAGTGAAGTCCTTCTCATAAAGCCTGGCGCATGATGAGTGCTCATTCGATTCTGAATATTACTACTACTGTCGCTATTATTGCAGTCAGAAAAAGGAAGTTGAGGGATGGGATTGTGGCTCAGTGGTACAGCGCTTGCCTCACACGCATAAGGCCCTAGGTTAGATCCTCAGCACCACATAAAAATAAATAAATAGAAATAAAGATATTGTGTCCATCTGCAACTAAAAAAATATTTTAAAAATTTAAAAAAAAAGAAAGTTGATGTTTGACGCAGGACTAGTCTTCTCATTCTCAGTCCAGGTTCTTTCAACTCGGTCACAATATTTTTTATGTGAATATGTATATACCTTTCATTATAGTAACAGACTCTAAGTTATCCTTTCTCGTGTTATTCTATTCTGCTATTAGAATGTTTGAAATTATCTTCCTTTGAACAGCCCAGAATTATGTCCTTAGACCATAAAATATAATTTGTAGTCTCCCTAATTCAATTAAAATTCAACTTTTAGAAAGTCTATGCATTAAAAGAAATGTGACACTGTGCCTAAAATCGCCCTCTTTTTCTCCCCTAACAATTAACAATTTTCTTACAAAGTATATTAAGGCTTCCCAGAGGATCCTTCTTTGGATTTTCAACCTTATTGCCACCATGAAGGATGGTTATTTGTGGCATTTCATTAGGGAGAAAGAAAAGGTTCATTGTTTTCTGCTCTCTTTCCACTTACTCCGTGAGCACAGACCTGAACCCTTGCTCTTGCTGTGGTCATGAAGTTCCTCAAGAGGCATCAACCACGTGTTCCAAAGCTTGACAAGGGGCTGCCTCAGAGTGAGTCTGGGCAGGGAAGCATGATGCTAAGGAAAACAGGAGCCAAGAGTCAAGCAATTAACATTTTTTTCATGCTTCACTATAATTAGTCAGATGAAAGGGGACCTTGGCTCACCGATTTCATCAGGCCCACATGACACTCTGAGAACAGCTAGCAAACAGTCCAGTGGGCCTGAAGAACAACTGATTGTTGACAGGAAGAACTCATTTTCTGGTAAACCACTCTCCTATGCATCCTTTACCAGTTATTCCCACTCTCAAGAGCTACCCGGGGACAAGCCCTGGGACTTACATGGCTCCCATTTACTGAGTGTTCCCTGTGTGTGTGTGTGGCAGACTGTTCAACTCCTTAACACAGCCTTGTGGGGTAGGCATTGAGGCTCAAGGTTGTCACCTGACCAATGCCTAGCTGCTAGGAAATGGCAGCAATGGAACTCAGATTTTTCAAACTGTCAGTGATTTGAACATGTTCCTGAATAGAAAAGAAATATCTGAGTTGCTTTTAAACGATGCACATTTTGATCCAGCAGGTCTGGGGTAAAGTTGGGAGACAGGATCTTTAACAAAGCTCCAAGCAATTCTTATTTTTATTCAGGTTTGATAAACCACTTCCAAATACTAAGAGACCATCTGTGGAACTTTATCCCAACATATTACAAACAGAAATTCCATTGCACAGGAGTTTTAAAGAATTCCTGATATGACCATCTCTTCTAGTCTTTTTTTTTAAATTGAGAGACTTAGAATAATAAATGCACTGTCTATCACAGTCCACACATATGAGTCCTCTGCCCAGAACCTGAGAAATTCCTAGCTGCATTTAATACAAGATCCATAATCCCTCCAATGGCCTAACAAGAGCTATGTTATCTGGCCTACTCTGACCTCTTTGATACAACACTCCCTGATTCATTCTCCAGACACACTGCCTCCCTGCCATTCCACAAGCACTCTAGAAATTCCCACCTTTACGCCTTTGCATTGGTTTATTCCCTCTGCCTACACTATTTGCCTCTGGCTCATCCACCTGGCCAACTTCCTCACCTCCTATCTGCTCAAACCTCCATGCAATGAGGACTATCATGACCATCTTATTTACCAATGTATCCATCCCACACTACCACTTCTAATCCCCTTTCCTTCTGCCACTTTTTCTTTTTTCCCACAGCACAGTCACCTTCTTAATATATCACACAATTTACTTATTATGCTTATTATTTATCATGTACTTTTTCCCACTTCCAAGTAAGCTCTATGAGGTTGGGGATCCTTGTCTGTTTGTCTGTTGGTGTATCCCAAGCATCTAAGGACAGTGCTTGGTATACAGCAGGTGCCATATGTATGTCGAGTTAATGAATATAACCACAACAGAATTTTATACAATGATTAGCCTTACTATGTTAAGGAAGGTTATCAATGTATCTGATATTGCCCACCTGATTCTATTCTAACTTATGTAAGTGTTGGCTGCAACCCACTAATTGGTAACCCACAGTTTGTAATGCAGACACATAATTAATGTTCTGTCCCCATTTTGTCAGTAACTTGCTGGGTGCCTATTTGGGTCACCGGATCAATTTCCCACAATGTGCTCTTTGGCCAAACATGAAAAGCTTCTTCCAAAAATCCTTGGGCAGGCTAACAATTATATGTGATTAGAGACCATGTGAAAATAAGAATAAAATAAAGTGATGAAATTGGAAGTTTAGGCATATAATTCCTTGGCAAAATCATAGCTTTGGTGATGCATGACAAAGTAATAAAAATATGAGTGTAGTGGGGCAGCACATCAGTTAGTCACCACAAGGACTGTTAGCATGCCTCAAATTACATTAATTTAGTTATTGTAGAGAATAAGGTTTTAAAGCATATAATTTAGTCACCATGTTTTGTGAATTTTCCTTTCAAAACTCTTAAAAACAAGAAGAACTGGTTTTATTTCAAATGAAAAATTTCAGATGAATAAGATCAGTAGATCCAATATTATCCCTAATAACCAAATATGTGTAGTTATATCTGATAAGATATTTTATTTTATATCTTCTTTAATCTTAGCTTGGGTTCACACTGAGAATTTACACAATAGGCATTTTCTCATTTTACTGGTTTACTAGGGCTGCCATAACAAAGTACCATACACTAGACAATTTAAAGAACAAAAATTTATTTTCTCATAATTCTGGAGGTTACATGTTCAAGGTCAAAATGTTGGCAAGGTTGATTTCTTCTAAGCCTCCTTGGCCTATACATGGCCACCTTCTCCCTGTGTCTTCACAGGGTCTTCCTTCTGGAACAACAGTCATATTAACATTAGGGGTCAGCCTAATGACTTCATTTTAACTTAATCACCTCTTCAAAGACTATATCCAAACACATTCCCATTCTAAAGTACTGGAATCTAGGGCTTCAACATATGAATTGTTTTGGAGGGGAAGAACATAATAAAGCCCCATAATACCCACATAACCCACAAAATGCCAAAAGCTAAAGAAAAATACATAATTTCATATGCAATGTACATGACCTTTCTGAAATAAACAGAAATGAACTGGCTAGTACATGAACTAATTAACTACAAATAAAATTTCTAGTTAGTTCTCATCAAATAGGGAGGAAAAAGAACTTTTATTTTTTTTCTGTTTCCTCTATTTTTTTTTATTAGTTGCTCAAGACAATACAATGATCTTGACATACATTTGATTCAAATAGGGTATAAATTCTCATTTTTCCACGTGTACAGATTGCAAAATAAATTTTTTTTAAAAAAAGAACTTATATTTTCCTCAAAGGTCAGGCTTCTTTTCTAGATCTTTCATGCTAGATTAGTTTATATCAACATGTCTTTTTCTCCTAAACATTCTTTTCTGTGCACTGGTGCAAATTAAAAAGAGAAAGGAAGGGTGGATTCACCAACCAAGGAAGGAGGAAATAGAAGTCACATGAATAGTTTAAACATTGATGATATCAACCTCAAAACATCCTAGGAATCACTGCTATTTCCACATTCCAAATAGTAGGATCTTAGTGGAATGCAGTTGCCAGTAGAATTTCAGTGGATATGACTGGTGTCAGGCTTCTGTCAAGACCTTCACTGAGACCTACTGTGTGCAAGGAATTGTGCAAGACCCTAGAGGAGACTTAGAAACTACTAAAATAAGTGAGGACTATTTTACGTGGTGAGTGAACTAAGAATTTTAGTGGAAATATGAGCACTATCTGAAAAATTTGAGGGCCTTCCAGGCAGAAGAGGATTCAATTTATTCTCAAAGGCTCCGGAATGTCAAGTTTCATCAATTGGTTAAAATGCCAAGAGGCTGATTTTGGATAAAAGAAGGATGACCTTCCCAACAGAAATATCCAATAGTAGTGAGTTCCCTCACGTTGAATGTGTTTAATATTGTTTGAGGGTCACGTGGATTCATGTGTCAGGTGGAGATGACTTCCTTGGTTTCTTCCAAAGCTAAGAATCTTCCAGTAGGTCTAAACCTTCTATAGGTTTCCAGTGATGGAACGGAAGACAATACGTACATCTATACATCATCTAAATTACATTTTGTCTTAAGTACCAAAAAAATTATTTATGCCTGGATGGCTTATTAGTCAGCTTTACATCATTGTGACCAAAATACCTGATAAGAGCAACTTTAAGAAATTAAAGTTTATTTGGGCTCATGATTCTTGAAGTTTGGTCAGCCGAATTCATTGCTCTAGGCCCAAGGTAAGGCAGGACACCAGGGTACAAGGACATGGTGAAGGAGCACTGCTCCATTCATGGGGCTAGGAAGCAGAGAAAGGAGGAGGGGATACAGGGAATTTCTACCTTTCCAGGGCATGCCCCCAGTGACCCACCTCCTCCTGCCATGTCCCCAACTGCCTATTCAAACTAGGATGAACTGATTAGGTTACAGCTCTCACAATCCTATCATTTCATCTCCAAATAGTCCTATGTAAACACAGGTGCATTTGGGGAACAAATGCAAATTCAAAACATAACAGATGGATTTCTTTACTATCATAGAGGTATTACCAATGGTTTCTCAGTCCTCATTAGTCATTACACAGAATCTATGAAACATCTCTCTCCGCATCCCCTACCATTTATCTCAGACATTTCCATTCAAAACTGACCTGTTTGGCAGGCCAGTGATCAAGCATCAACTAAGTTCTTTTTTTTTTTAACAGAAAAAATAACCCCAAGTACACTGCCCCAGGAAAAAAGAAATAAAATCACATAACTTTATGCTCTACCATGATGGAACTGTGTTTGTCACCTTTTTGTCACTATGACAAAATACCTGAGATAAACAATTTATAGGGAGGCTAGATGTATTTTGGCTGATGGTTTCAGAGGTTTCAGCCCACGGTGGGTTAGTCTTGTTGCATTAGATCTGGGGTGGCACATTCCATCACGGCAGGAGCAAGTGGCAGAGAAGACTGTTTACCTCATGGTGTCCAGGAAGCAAAGAGAAAGAGAGAGAGGAAGAGACCAGGGGTCCCAAAATGCCCTCTCTTCAAAGGCATGACCTCAAATGACAACTTCCTTCCACTAGCCTCCCTCACCCTAAAAGTGTCCAGGCTGTGGAGATTAAGCCTGGGAGATTAAGACTTCCATACATGGGCCTCTGGGGGACAGTCAATGCAAACTCTAGCAGTGATTTTTGTGCATTATCTTTCTCACAATAACTCTTAGGGAATAATGTGATGATTTCCAATATTCAGTGCTTGCTTTTGTGGACTTCCTATTCTGTGATCCACAGTGCAGTTAATAGTTGTGATTAGGAAAGAAAAAAAAGAAAGTAAGAGGCTGCCACAAAATATATCTGAATGAGGACCTGCAGTTGCAGCTCTCGATAAGTTTGCCAAGTTCTTCAGGAGGGGTGAGGGTCAGAATAGTGTCCAGTTGCAAATACCATGATCAACTGTGAGAGAGGACCTGAAGAACCTCAGAACAGCAGTAGGGACACTGACTACAAGAGAGTAAACATTTGTCAAAGTTAAGTTCCATCTGATTTCACACTCTGCTGAGCAGTGGAAAACCAAATTACCTAATTTTCTACCCAGCCAGGTTAGGATGATGATCCACAGTGAGAAACATTTTACACTCAAGTCATTTATTTTATTTTATTTTATTTTTTTGCTTGTCACCCTTAAATTAATCAGGGCCACTTCCGTTCAGCAGCTTAATCAACAGAGCTCCATCATTCCGTCAAGTCCTTAAGAAGGAAGGGTGAGGAAGAAGGCCAGGGTGGGGGAGGGCTGGATGGCAGAGAGGGGAGGAGGTGGAACAGGGAGAAAGAGAGAGAGAGAAAGGTGTGGAAAAATAATGTGAGATCTCACATATAATCTGAAGCAGAGGCAGCCGTGTAATTATAAAGCTAGCTTTTCTTTCACTTGACAGCACAAGAAAAGGAGGTGAAGAGAAGCTTTTAAATGAAACATGACATTCCCTTATTAAAGTCTGATTTAGATTTTAAATGGCTAGTGCTTTGCATCTACTTCCACGCTCCAGGCTAGGCAAGAAGTAGATGTTTAATGGAAACAGAAACCACAATATATATATATATTTTGAACTGTGGACATGCATGTGTCTAAACAATTTCTTTATAAACATTCTTGTGCTTATAAAAGCTTTTCGCTTTATCCAAGCAATAGCTGGCCATCTTTTGGTAAACATAAATATATTCCAGCATACTGGGAAAAAATTCATGGTATGCCTTTTGTTTAAAAATTACATGAGACATAATGTGCGCAATGCATTAAGAATTTATTGCCGTTTTTTGCTTCAGTTCCTCTCTGTTGGGGGTAGACCACAGAAACTGCACGTCCTTACAAGCAGTGCTCTGTGGCCCACATTAAATTGGACCAGTGCATGCTGGGACCCGTAGACCCCAATCAGGAGGGCAGCTGCAACACATTTCCTGTGCAGTCAGAGGTCTAACAAGTTGCAGGTTTGATCTTCCATCTCACAGCAAAAGGTGACATACCTGCTTCTTCCATCCACCTCACACCTACTTCAACATCCTTCCCACCCCACAGGGCTCCAGACATTTCCCGCCCCCCATGTGGAAGGTAAATGACCCAAATTGCTGCAGTTTGTATCTGCAAGTGAAATATCATCAATGATATTCATAATAATGGCAAATATTTCTTGAGGATTTGCATATTGAAAAAGTATATTTTTTCTCACATTATCTGTGTATGAGGAGGATATTAGTAACTCTGTGTTATCGAAAAGAAAACTGAGCTCAGAGAGGTTATGCAATTTGCAAGTAAATAGAAGATCCAGGACCCCAGCCCAGGTCTCTGATTTCAAAACCTTTCCTCCCATCTGCCTCCTTCTCTTTCTTTCCCCCCTTCTTCTTTGTTTTTCTTTTTAATAGCTTTATTGAGATATAATTTATACACAAAAAGCTGAAGTATACCATTTTATAAATTTTAATGTACAGATAATAGTAAGAACACCCTCAAAATTAAAATAATAAATACATCCATGGCCTCATCAAGTTTCCTTGTGATCCTTCACAATTCCTCCCTCTCCTCTTTCCAGACTTCTCCATCCCAGGTAACTGTTGATTAACTTTCTTTCACTATGAATTAACTTGAATTTTCAAGAATTTTATATAAATGGAATCATCCAGCATATATGTTTTTATCTAGCTTTTTTCATTCAGCATAATTATTTTAAAATTCACCCTTATATCATCTATTCATTCTTTTTTGTTGCTGAGTAATGTTCTAGTGCATATAGTTATACTACAATTTGTTCATCCATTCATCTATTGATGATATTTGCATTGCTTCCATCTTGTGCTATTACAACAGCTATGAACATTCAGACACAAGACTTCATAAGAATACATACTTTCATTTCTTTCTGGTAAATATCCACAGGTGGAATGGCTGGATAGTATGGTGCTATAGTTTAGATCTGGAGTGTCCCTGAAAGGTCCATAGATTAAAGGCTTGGTCTCCAGCTTGTGACACTCTTGGGAGGTAATAGAATCTTTCAGAGATGAGGCCCAGTTGATAGGAAGTTAGATCATCAGGGCATGCCCTTAGAGACATTGAGACCCTAGCCTCATTCTGTCTTTTTGCTGCCCATGCCATGAGGCAAGCAATTCTGTCCCACCACATACTCCCCACCATGATGTGCTGGCTCACTATAGTCCCAAAGCAAGAGGGCCAACTGATCATGGACTACAACCCCTGAAACCTTAGCCAAAATATAACTCTCTTTTAAAAAATGTTATTATCTCAGTTATTTTATTACAAAAACAAAAAAACTGACTAGCACAACTTGGTATGCACATGTGTGACCTTTTAAAGAAGCTGTCAAACTGCTTTCCAAAGTAGCTGTAACATTGTACATTGCCACCAGCAGAACTTGAAAGTTCCAATTCATGTCATTTACACTGAGTATGGTTAGTTAGTCTTTGTGTTAGTTTTTCATCATTGTGACCACAATATCAAACAGCAACAACAACAAAAAAAAAAACTACAAAGAGAAAAAGGTTATCTCAGCTCATGATTTCAGAGGTTCAGTCTATAATCAGCCAATTCCATTGCTCTGTGCCAAGGTAAGGCAGACATTACGGTGGGAAGGCCTGGCAGAGGAGTGCTACTTCAATCATGGCAAACAGGAAGGAGAGAGAGAGAGAGAGAGAGAGAGAGAGAGAGACGGGTAGGAGACACAGGGAAGAAAAACACAGGAGTTTTGGAAGGACACCTCATTGCTAACCATACCAGACTTTTTAAATAGTCATCCTAATAGATGCTGAATGGTATCTCATTGTGGTTTTAATTTATATATCCCTAAAGAAAAATCAGGTTGAACATCTTTTCATGTGATAATCTGACATCCACATATTTGTTCAAACATTCTGCCCACTTTTTAATTGTTCTCTTATTATCAAGTTATGAGTGTTTTAAAACAATGTGGATAAACAAGTTATTTAGCAGATAAGGGATAAGAAAACAGATTTATAATTCTTTTCTTTTATGAATCATGCTTTTAATGTTGATCTAAGAAATCTTAGCCTAACACAAGGTCATAAATACTTCCTTCCTCTGTTTTATTCCAGAAGTTTTATATCCTGGAATTTCACATTTAGGAACATAATATATTTGGTATTAGTTTGGTATATGGTGCAAAGCATGGAAAAAATTGGCATGTGCATATATTATAATTTGATTATTTTTTCATTTCACAATTTCATATTTGACTATCTTTTTTACTTCAAGACTTTCTTATATTCTAGTATTAGCAATGCTTTTTCTTTAAGAATACCAAGATGATCAATAAAGAAAGGATTCTAAAGAAAAGACGGTTAGATGGTATAACTAGATAATATTAAAATCACAACTTGTAAGAAATAGAATAGGCTCTGAGACACAAACTCAAGGTGCTCAATGAGAATTCTGAAGAAGGCTGCCTTCTATTCAACTGCCCATGGGCAGATGGTAACAACGAAGGCTAATAATAAATATGCAGTGTTCTGGAGTCTGCTACCATCAAGGCATCTCAACAGACAGTAACAGTAAATTGAAGACAGCATCATCCACCAAAGGCAGAGTTAAGTCTGTAGAATGCTATAAATGACACATGCTGAGTGGTGCTGGCTTCTAAGTAACATTCTTCATTTTTTTTTACCCCATTCCTCATTATAAAACCTATTTTCACATGACACTATTTTCCAGAAGTCACTTTGGCCCTGGGACAAACTGTGGAGATATCTGTCCTCCTTGCCAAGAGGACTACTGTGTCCCTCCCCAGGGAGAAGTCACTAGAAAGGGCAAGACCAGAACCTGAGTCCTCCTTCTGCTTTCAGCATTGGGAGCTGGGGCTGGCATGTGCCTGAGGAACTGTATTTTACATAGGTCTAAAATCATTGGTCTGTAACCTAAATTCTCCACCAAACTCTAAGTTAGTCAACAGGTCAGAATGCATCTGTCCAGAGAAAGAATACACATGCAAATGGAGAAGGTAGAAAGCTAGGGGTCATAGAAATTAATTGAAAGGATGTATTCTTTACAGAAATGGGCAATTTGGCTTTCTGATTGGTAAGTAAAACAAAACAAAAATATTTGGAGGAAAAACTGCAATTTAAACTTCAAATTAAATTACTGGATCTGGTATTTTTAATTATCATTTTAAATATTTTCTAATAAAGTACTTCAAATATACAAAAGGTCATGGGTTAATATAGTCAATACTTTGAATTCACTTCCCAAATTGTCAAATCTTAACATTTTGTGCCAAATCTGTTTATTTATTATTATTATTATTATTATTATTATTATTATGGTGGTGGTACTGGGGATTGAACCCAGGGCCTGCACATCCATCTACCACAGGCAAAGGCTCTACCACAGAGCTACCTCCTCCAAATCTGTTAATTTCTTAGAGTAGTATATTATTATACATGTACTCACTTTTGATTAAAAATTTACAAATGAGGATGAACTATAAGGCATGACAAATAGACTGAGCATACTTCATCTTTGGTGGACATCCATAACCAAGCATGGCACTCTGTTTCTAACAATTTATTAAAATTGCCTCCAAAAGAAAAACAGAAAAGAAGTACTTTTGCCATCTCTAATGAATACATAAGAGCCATAAACAAAGGAGTCAACTAAAGTCAAGGGGAAATTGTTGAGCTTTTCAGCCCAATTAGCTTGACTTTTTGAACAAAGAATGCTTTAGAGTATACTATTCGACAACGACAGAAATTTTGCTTTATGAAAAATGAATAACTTCAGGTTAACCTATTTTCTTTCTTTCTTTACAAAACCTAATTTTTCTTTTTTTTTAAGGGCAAAGTTTAGGAAGATAACATAAACTATTTTTTCCCTCTGAATTTTAGTAAAAATTTTACAATCAATTACCAATTTAAGAACACGTTTAACTTTTCTCTAGATCAAGAGTTACCTTGAAGAGGTATTTGCTGTGCATGTTTCTGTATGTGGTGCTACTGAGCATGATTTTGCCTGTGTTAGGAATCTACTCTTGTGGAATATGAGTAGGGGCAGAGCTCTCCTTGAGAAATACTTCTCCACAGTAGCAATGACATGGGGTCCCTTCCTAACCTTCTACTGTAACTTTCTATCATTCTGTAATGTTTTCCATAACTTTCTGGAAATCAGATTTCTCATCCATTCCAGTCTATGCCTATGCCTCCTCTGAACATTTCCTTTTCCTGACAAGTGGTTCCTAGGTCTCCCTGGGACCACGTACTAATTAATACCTATTGTTTTCTGTTCCAGAAGTGCAATAGCTCATCAAAATGCCTTTTTATTTGAAGATCTTATAAGCAGAAAGATCATATCAAGTCTTGATATCTGTCTATGGTTTCTTTCGGATCCTTATCTTCTCCATCATGCTTCAGCCTGTCTTCATGTTCTTTCTTATCTCACCCTAACTCTACAAATCCATGTGGAATCTGTTTCCTTGACCAAAAAAAACAAGTGATGCTTTTCACTCCTTCTTTTCAGAGTACAGAAAGCATGTAAGAAATAAGATCAAGTGTCTCTGTCATCAGTTACAAAGTGACCGATCCAGCCCTATCCTCATTTTATATTTTACTCCATTGCAGTTGTTTTGGAAAATATTCATATCTTTGGATCACTCTTCAATCCCAAAAACGGAGCCAATTGATGGGGCCTGGCGTGTGTGGAATCTGGCAGAATACAGATGGGGATCCAGGCACTCCCTGCCAGTTTGGTTCCAAGGACCATCCCCAGCCCTGGGAGAGACAGGATGGCAGGCTGGGTTAGAAAGATCCACCCAAGAACAAGCTACTTTGTTCTGCCCTTCATTTCTCTGCTATTGGCCACAGAAAGACCATCTTCATTGAGACTTATGACCCAGATGTTCTGCGTTCCCAAAGAAAAAAATATCCCACCATTCACAGGCTGTATACCTTGACCTTTCCTTATCCTCTATCCCTATTATGCCTTATCCTCTATTCTGTGCAAGTGTCAAAGTGTATTTTCTGAATAACAGTGAATAATCTAACAATGGTTTTTACAGTGTTCATCCATGTGAGGTGGAATCATTTTACATCAAATCATATAACCCCCAATTGAAAGAATGGTTTCAACTTCCCAAAAAGGGGACTACCCTTCTTTTAGAATTCCATGGGATTCTGACCTTAAACTATTTTTTTTTTCTAATCCTAAGAGTAAATGTTTCCTCTCTGATACTCCCAAGGTTGTGAATCTTCTAAATTTAGCCTCGCTTCTGACATGCGTTTCTATCCTCCATCTCCCAGTGTTTTTCTTGATTGAATCTCTTTCTCAAAATATATTCTGAAAATTGTATGGGAAAAATGTATACAAAGATAAAATGTTCTGAGAGTGAAGAAATAAGTATACAATCTCTCTAGGGTGCTCAGAAAGGTAGGCCATGGAGAAATGTCGAAATAAGGAACGTAAACTGTACTTTACTGGGGACCTATTATGATCCAGGCACCGTAGTAGGAGCTTGACATTCTTATTGTATTTATTCTTCATAAGAGTTCTATAAATTAGGTATTACTTCTTTGACAGGTTGGTAACTAAACTTCAAAAAGATAAGTTTCACTGTTACATCTTCTAAGCCAAGATCCAAAGCCAGGCCTTTATGATGCCACAACATATATATGACCCTCATTAGTTTGCATAATGCCTTTCCACTTATTGAGTATGTATTCTGCCATGCTTACTGTACCAGAATTTTGTTGGCTAAATGGTACATACAACTTAGCCTCTCCTGTTAGCAGTTTAAGTATGAATATATTCCATTACTTCCAAGATAGAGTCAAATAATGATTTTTAAAAATTGGGGTTGAGGGTCACAAAAAGAAAAAAAAAACATAACAATATTTTAGGAGAGTTAGACCTTGATTGTGGGAGACCAACCTTACACGTGACTGGGTCACACTTCCCGGCTGGGTGCTGAGGCGCTCAGTCGCAGAAATGTGGCAGAGCTTTCCCCACCCTTCTTGGGTTCAAGGGTCGGTGTCTCGTGCATGGGTGTGTCTTGCTACAGCCCCATGAGTGAAGCTATGCTCACCTGTTCCTTTGTAATATAACCCCTTGCCCTGTTTAGGATAGTATCTTCCATGGAAGTGCCTTGTGTGTGTCTCCTTCTCTTACTGTGCCCTTGGGTGTGGCCTACCCAGGTGTCAGTCAACCTGCTGACAGTGGACATCATGAAGATAGACTCAGCCCCCTGAAACCTGACCCCTTGCCTCATTTGAATAGCTTCTCCTCAATAAAAGGGGTCAGCAAGTGCTCTCTCTCTTTCTGCAGACCCTTAAAGTCAGAGGAGCTGTCACAGCGACCCCAAAGAAAAAGGTATTTGTGTCTCTTGTGTGGTTATTTGGCGCAGCCCAGTTAGCCCAGTTCAACTGGAGTGACCCCTGAGCCTTTTAGTGGAGAGAACAGAAACCCCGCACTTGATGGAGATACGGAAATGGGAAATCTCATGGAGAAAGACTAACTAAAGCCAGTCTTAATGGAGCTTAAGATTTCTATCTGCACTCATCTTGTCTGTGTATTTTCTGTCACAGACTATTCAATGTTATACTGGGGTGTCCTGGAATACCAATTCTAGCTCAATCTTATTGTAAAAAAGATGAGAATTCTCAAGCCCAAAGATAAAGCAATACAATTTAGTTTACCCAGTTAAAGAGGATCAAACTTGAGATTCTGGACTTGCCCCTTGTTGAATTTTACGTGTTTTCCACTATACCACAGTGCCAAAGCATTCTCAATAGTCATTCGTGCATTTATTCTTCAACCAATATTCAGTCTCAAGTGTATTCCAGAGACTGACAGAAGCTGAGGAAATATACAGGGAATATGCCAGGTGTGGTCCTCGCTCGACAGAACTTATAATTTGGATGTAGATTCCCCAACCCCAATAAAACCAACAAAGCCATAGACTAGAGCTACAGAACAGTTATTCCTCCCTCATGAAGTTCAAGAGATAATTAGTTATCTGTGAGTCTTAGTTTCTTCTTGTATAAATGTTCCCTTATGACCCATTCAGTTTCATAACTATAGTCTATGCCAAAGGGAGTACAGAAAGAATCATTTAGATCAGTGGTTCTCAAACTTGAGCACACATTAGAATCACTGGGCAGACTTGTTAAAACACAAATTGCTGGACTCTACCCAGTTTGGGATATATTAGGTCAGAAATGGTGCCTGAGAATTTGCAATTCCACTGAGCTCCCAGGTGATGCTGCTGGTGGTGCTGGTGCTGGTCTGGGGACCACACTCTGAGAAGCACCAGGTTAGATCAACCTCAAAATCAGCAGCCTCGTACACAAGAAACCTAGGACAGAATGAATAGCTTGCCCAGGAAGAACTGTGTCAAATGGCTCTTGGCTTGTCAAAATGAATGCTAGGAGGTTAGATTTTCCCAAGCAAAACTAAAAGGTGTCACAGAGAATAAGACTTAGATCTTTATGCAGTCATCAAGAAATGACACTCTCTTTGCAACTCTGAGAACCAGTTTTTTTTTTTAAAGGGATAAATTCATCCTGAACCCACTCTTTCCAACAAGATTCTTGAAATCCATAATCTTCATAACCACTTCTTCTTGTTTAAAAAAAAAAAAAAGCCTGAATGGTGGGGTCTAAGAGGATTTGAGAATGTGTGAGACCTACATTCTACTCTCATCTTAGTCACTGATTATTTAATCTGTCCAAATTAAAGTAACTGAGTTCACTCCCTTCCTACATGAAACAAATAGAGGTGACTTCCAAAGCCCCTTCAAGTTCCATCATTTTACAAGTCCTTATTTCTCTGGTTATGAATAGATTAAACGGGTGAAGGGGTGGAGGGAAACCACAAGTGACCAAGCTCTAAGTGCCAGGGTCTCTTCTGAAAGCACAGAACAAAAGCCCTGTCCCCTCTCTGCATCTGAGGCTCAGTCTATTCTCTTGAAGTCCAGTTAGTCTAAACACGGAACTGATAAAGGGAAGGTACTTTGGCATCCATACGGGTCCCTTGGCATCATGTTTATACCTGTGATGAATATCAGATTATCGTTCTCACCCAGTTATAAAGAACCATGATCATCTAAGCAAGAACACCATGCTGGGTGCAAAAACAAGATTTCACCAAAGAAACGGGCGCCACACACCTGCCTGTGTAGTTTGCTATTATCCAACCAGTGTTAACCAATGGCTGCCAAATGATGGGAGTAGGGGAAAGGCACCTTGTCATTCTCTTGTAGAGCTCCAAAAACAGGGGCAGGGAAGGGGCAGCAAAAGTGCCAAATTCAACATTTACTTATAAAAAGAATATATTCCCAAAGCTGAAAAAGCCAATGAGAACATACTGATTGATGTAAACTCAAATTCCAGCCAGAAGCCAAAAGAATGAGAGTGAAGAGTGAAAGGACAAGGGACTCCCATCCCCCATGTAATGTCACATATTAGAAAACAAGCTCTGAGAATGTGTCAGACGAATATGTGAGTTTTCTAGGAATTTGCAGGAGTAGATCAAATCAATAAATAACTACCAACTCAGAGTCCTACACCTTCCTTTTAGGACCCTCTGAGCCCCTGTGTTGAACGGTGTTGATTTGATCCTGATCACACCTGAATCCCCTATAAATGGAGTGGCTGCACCTGTGACAGTTCTGCCCACTTCACCTGGCAAAGAATCTCATGCTGTTTTACATTTCGTGGTATTTCTGACAAAATCCTGTCCCTGCCTGTTGTTGGCTGCACTCACAAAGCAATCCAGGCTGGAGATGCATGGGTGTCGCCTTCAAGGAGAGGGGCACCCCCACACTCCTGCCTCTTCTGCAGGTCTGCCACTTTTCCATCAAGGGTCGAGGGTTCTCCTCTTCAGGAAGGAAAATAAAAGCCCGAGGCACACGAAGCTATAAATCAGTGGCAGGAAACAAGGTCATGCATTTTACAGCGTATGATCCAAACACATGCTGTGCCAAATTGGCCTTTAGTCACTTGAATTGACATAAAATGTGCCAGGGTTGACACTTTATTTTACCATTTGCCCTTTTTGCAAGATAAAGGCTGTCCCTTTTCCCCTTCCAGGGGACTTCTCTCTGGTTTAACAGCTTAGTAAATGCTTGCCTTTGTTTGATAATCATTTTAAGGTATTGTTTTAAATCATCATTCTCCCTTTCTAATTTATCTCTGTCAGACAGCAAAGCAGCGCCAGCTATCTGGCAGAGGCAGGTGATTAACTGGCTCACTGATTGTCCCTGTATTAACATTAACAGGCTCTTCCCAGCCATCATGATACAGAAGTGGTAAAGAGGGAAAAGAGAGAAGGAACACAAGTTGAAGAAATTACTTAAAAAAAAAAAAGGTTTACTCACTAAAGAGGAAGGCCAATAATAAAAAAAATATTTGCTTTCATTGAAAAAAAAAAAAAAAGCAACTATGGGAAAACAATTTAGCCAGAGAGGGCAAAAACAGAGCATAACTTGGGTCATGTTTCCAATAAATTCGTTCCTCTAAAGTTACATAATTACAGTATATCCTTCTGTATATTCATGGTATGCAACACAACTTCATTAATTAAATTTCACCCAAGCAATTTTCAAAGTGTTTTTGCATTCCAGCATATCCTAGAAGGCTCAAGACTATGGAGGCTAATTATGGGTTCCAGTTGTCTAATTCTTCTGAATAGTCTCCTGCTGGATTCCTGGAAGTTTTACATTTTGTATCTGGGTAGATAAAGCTCTTGAACAGCAGCAACCACAACAAAATATCTAACAGCTATGCCACACTTTCAATAGCCTCTAGGAAATGAATGCAAAATATTCGTATCCTGGCAAAGACTTTGTGCCCCTGAAATGAAGTAATTTATTAGGCCATCCTGCCTTCTGCCATGCCAGCTTTCAAATACCAGACAGTATATGACTTATCATGGAACGCCACTCAAGCACCTAGTGGTAAGCCTGAGCAGCCCCTGTCTTGACTTTGCTGGCATGGGGTAACAAACCCCTAGAGAGCCGCATCTGCCATGCAGGAGATGATAATAATTGATCTCTATATGTTTCTCATTTTCAGGTAAAAGATAATTCACGAGCATGCAGGATGTCCCATAAATCCCTTAGGTGTTGAGGGTCCTTAAACACAGCCAGTTCATAACAAGAGCGACAAGGATGACGAGATGATAATTAACAGATGGATGAATATATAATGCAGGAATCGAATCAACAGGAACTAAAAGAAGACTCCTCAAAGCAAAGACATTAAAGTGTTAGATGACCTTGGCCAAGCACTAGACCTCTGTAAGCCTCAATTAGCCAAATAGGAAAACTGTATAAAACAAAAACCTTGATGAAAATTAGATGTTGAATTTAATTTATTCTGATGAGCTTGCCTGAGTAATTTACAATCCCAAAGACAATAGTCAAAACACAAAGCAAGCATCAAACATGCCCACACAGGAGGGAGTCTTATCAATGCTGCGGTCCAACATATTACAGAAATCATCTTACATCAGCCTGTGAGACATTCTATTAATTTAAAGCACAGGGCTTGATAATCACTTAAATCTTTCATGCTGAAATAGAGTGTGCTTTGTAGTTCTAGAAGAACCATGTGATCTGCCCATGTGATCCAAAGACAATACCTTTTCTAGAAATTGTGTTCAAGGTAAAGTCTTGCCAAATGCTCCAAAGGTTCCAAAGAAAAATACTGTAGACTGTAGGGGGGTAATGAGAACTTTTACACTTCTAAATTATATAATTAGTTCCTGAGTGCCCAAGACGATTTAGAATGCAATTTGCTAATTGGAAAGGAAACAAGTAATGAAGTACAAAGAGCATAAATGAAGATAACACTTGTAAAGCCAGGGAATAGTTCATAGTTCATAGTATGGGGGGAAAAAATAATTCCTATGTACTCATTTAATTTTCAATGCTTTTGATTTTCAAGGGGATCAAATGAAGAATGACATTTTTGCTCTGGTTTTTCAAACACATATAGGACCCTTGGCTCTCTTCATTTTATCCAAAAATCTGGAATAACCTTAAGTAATCAAGGGATCATCTTTTATCACTCTTATCTATACTGAAGACCCAAATATGTGTCTCTGGCCCAGACATTCTTCCTGCCCTCTAGATCCAAATATTTGCCCAACTTCTCTCAACTTCTTAAAAATCCCTAGAAGTTACCCTTGTTCTCTCCACACTTAGCTCCATTATATGTCTCCAATTGTCTGGATCAGTTTTAGTTTATGCTTGTCATTCTGGGATAATTCTAAATATCTTCCTTTCGCTTTCACAATGGTCCACATGGGAAGGATAAATTATGTGGTCACCATATGCACATTTCCCACCCCCTCTGTTCCACTCCCCCCTAATCAGGCAGGTTTGTGCCATCAACTCTAGCTCTAACTGTTGAAATAATCTATTGACTAGTTTCAGGTCCTCACAACAGCTTTCCCTTCTTCCAAAGCATCCGTTCACTCCAAGAGAGCTTTCTAAAGTGAAAAATCTTATCAGGCCACCTCCTGCCTTTGATGGCTTCCCCTGTATCAGGATAAAGCTTAAACTTCTAAAGAAGTGAAGTTCACAGTTCTCCATGATTTTACTTCCCTCAGTAAATCTCTCATTGCATGTTTGTTGAATTTAACTGGTTAATAATTTTACAAAACTTAGAGTTGGTTTTCCTAGATCCGGAAGTATTGAAATGCCAATAATTTAGGTGTCAAAACACTTCCATTCTGGTACAAGACAATAGATCCAAGTTGTTTGGCTACTGTCCCCAGTGGTTGTGTTTTGAAAAACTACATGCAAATATGTCACACTTTTAAACAACTTACATTTTTAAAATCAACTTATTATCTTGAATATACCAAAGAAGATTTCTATTAGAAACAGTGTCATACAAAATCCCAAGTAGTGAAAGATTCTCCTATAATGCATATTTTGTCTTTGTTAACTTCGCATCTTCAAAAATTTTCCAAATCTTTTCCAAGCCTTTGTAATAGTTCACATAGAACCAACCCACACGGAATCTCAGGGTTGGAAACATTTCTTCAGACCATACCTATATGATATTTGAATACCTGTATTCAAATTTCTCAGCATGGGAAGACATTAGAATCACCTGGAGAGCTTTTAAAAACTACAGATGCTCAGGCAGCCTACCAGTGGTTTCAGGAATCAACAACAAAGGTGTTTGCTGATGACAATGATGAGTAGCATCCAGTCTGTGACACAGCCCCCGAAACACAAGCAAATCGGCAAAACCAAAGCTTATCTGATATTAAAATGAGAATTAATAAATCAGATGTTAAGCAAAGCAACTATCTGGAAAGTCAGAACCCATGCATGAAATGAACTTTAAAACATATAAATAAGCACACTGGAATCCATTTATTATAATCTTTCTTCATACTGTCCAAGAATTTTACATAATCCTCAAAGTGTGACTACATATATGAAGCACATAGCAAAGCTAAGTATATTATCAACTTGTGCATATAAAAAGCTGTTAAGAGAAAATTGGATCTAGAGTTCAAACCAGCATTCCATCATGATCATGTAAGTTTCACGTGGTGCACATAGCTGACATATTACATTGCTAATGATACATCTCTCTAAGGCACAGTTTATCAATAAATCCATGAATCGTACACTAGCAATATGACACTTATGAGCCAAGACACACAGCTAAGAAACCTAGATGGCAGGCAAGAGTGCATTCCCAGTGCCTTATTGTCCCAGCAACATTCCTATTGTCTTTAAGGCTAAGAATTAAGATCAAAATAATTAACCCTTTAAGAGCTCAAAAATGTAAAATGGGATTATCCATAAGTACCTAGAAAGCAAAGTTTCTCAAAAGCACTTTCTTCTCACCAAAAAGTGAAAACAACTATCCTAAACCTCAACACTCCTGGAGACCATTTCACTTCGTAAAATAAAGCAAAAACATAAAAAGACAGCTCTTCTTTATGTCAGTTTTCAGTGATCTCAAAATGACCCCAAAAGTCGAAATCCTGATTCCACTGGGTTTCTCTTCTTTAGAATCATAGTTCATACTATCTGTCAAAAAAGTTGTCAAATCATTGCCTATCGTATAAATTGAGGTATTTTGGTCAGAATGGGTCAGGAGACAGGCAAATGGTACTGAAAGCTACTTAGTGAGTTTTTGGATATTAGAACACAAGCAGGTTCTAATTCCCTTCCAACTCACAATAACAAAAACAACACACTCATAAAAATTACTTACTTTAAAATAATCAAATCTCCAAAAACCAGCAACAGTTTACCGAAATGAAAATACTATCATTATAATAAATCTTTCTACTATGGTGTCTCAAAACCACAGATTGTAAACAGGTCTATCGAAACATTTCAACACACAATGTTTGCAAACACTAAAATTTGCAAATCCAACTCAAATATAAATATACTTAGAGAGTTCGATAATGGTAGAAATTCTACCATAAACCCACTTTTAAAGACTTGCTAATTTATTTGACTTATGGTTGACATTTGAACTTATCAATTTTTCAATTGAGTTAGTACCATTTCCTCAAATTACTGATCAGATCAACATCAAAATCCTAGCACACTCTGAGTATTAAAAGAGTTTTGAGGGATTATTTTCTTCCTCAACTCCCCCTCAGCCTATAATTGAGGTCAAATATCAATTATACTAAAATTTTCTTCTCATTTCATGACTTCAATAACAAGCAAAATCCTTACTTATTGAGCATTAATAGACATATATTTTTTTTTCTTTTTCTTTTTCTTTTCCCCAAACCAGTTAACATTGCTGAAACTCAGTATAAGATGATAAATACACTATTGAGGGAAGAGACCAGAGGTTCTGAGCTGAGATTTCAACCTCTGAAACCATGAACCAAAATAAACGCTTTCTCTTTATAAGTTAATTATCTCAGATATTTTGTTATGTTGACAGGAAGCTAACACCAACTCTTTGCCTTTCTTTTAACAACTATCTTCCTAGTTCTGAGATAGACCATTTACACAAATCAGAGGCAGACAAAGGCCCTTGCTCAGAGTGTCAATCAATCAATGCTCCTTCCCTGTTTGAAGTCAAGATACCCTATTTTTAAACTGGGTTACTGTGAGGGCTGCACATTGTAGTACCTCTGTGATCCTTTCATCTTGAATTAAATCTAGGAGAGCAGAACTTCAGTGTCCTGAAATATCAAACATTACACACAACCAAGTTGTACTGGTAGCCTATGAGCTGCTAACCACGTGTTCTGTGTTTATTTCATGTGTAGAAAAGGAGATTAGAGGCTTAAAATGAGTCTTATATTTCCTCCTTCATATTTGAAGAACCTCTGATTATCAGGTTCCTATCATTTGGTCAGTACGTACCAACAGGGCTCTGGTAAGTCATGCTGTGCTGGCTTTATCCTGGGTATTTGTTGCTTATTAACCACATCTTCACAGAGAGTGAAGAATTGGATGGCTTCTTCAGGTTACAGAAGTAAAATACGGTTATGATAAAGACTTACTACCCATCCAGACATCGACAACATGTCTTACTGTGCCTATAGCCCAGCAGTTGAAAGATGCATGATTATTTGCTTTTGACTGATAACTTTTTTTCTCTCCAAAAGTCAGAAAAGACAAAAAAGAGTTTGTGACTCAAGACTTATGAATCAATAAGACTAACCCAATGAGCAAAAAGGAAAATTAGTGGAATCCTGAAAGAAAGTGGCTCTCTCACATTCTCTTTACACCCTCCCTCATTATTTCTTACCCAATCCATCTGCTTTCTGATTGCTTCCACTACAATCCTCACCTCACCTCAACAGCTGGGTACACGCACAGCCTCTCCTCAATCCATCCTTCTCATCCTCACTGGAAAAAGCATTTTGCTTCCGACTTTTGTCATGTCCCTTTCCTACACCAAAAATCTACCCTCTATTGAACCAGCATTTAATACCAGGTACCAGGCACTGTGTAAGTGCTTCACAAATATTAACATACCCTCACAAAAATCTCAACAGGAAATTGGTATTTTAAGAGATTTTTCAGATAGGTAAATCAAGAGGCAGAAGATTTCGGTGAATTTCCTAAGGATATGCAGTGAGTTGACGGGCAGCACAGGACTCAAGTCCAGGTGGCCTGCTTCTTATCAGTAAGTAGTGCACAGTCAACAGCATTGCCAAGTCCAAGATTTTTGGTGGGCAAAGTCATAACCCAGATCTCCGGTGCTGTTCTATACTGTGCTAAGAGCCCCACGCTAAAGTGACAGCAGAGAACTCACCTTTCACACATGTACCTGCCCCAGGCTGAAACCCATGTGCAGGTGAAATCATCATGGCCTGCAGAGCCTGCCACAATGCCTTTGAGGTACAGCTTGCACATGACCAATGAGAGATAGACTCCCTCTGCCACCAGACAAGATGCGGCCCCTACCATTCAACTAGGTCTGTCTATATCCAGGAGAAATTCATCACAGTATACACATAATTACCTGTAGACTTGTTTGTTCTTTCCTCCTCTGAAGCCACAAAAGACACTATTTTGTTCTTTTTGCTATATAGACAGGATCTAATATTGTGCCTCACTCCTGTTGATTTCAGTTGCATTAAATTCTTAGGCATGATATAGAAATATTAGTTGAATGGCATTATAGTTAGAGGGATTTGTAGCTTGTAAATTAACTGTACCTAAAAAGAGCTGGTTCATCAACTCTATCTGAAATGCGCTGCATCAGGGACAGTCACCCTGACGGGAAGCTTCTGGTGCTGGACAACTCTCCTGTGTTCTAGGTCCTGTCTCAACAAACACTTTTTGGCAATAACTTGCAAGCAGGTACAGAAAGAATGTTTATGAGGTATTAAAGGATGCAAGAAGTATGAAAGGAAGGGAAAATTGAATTATAATAAAATCAGTCTTAAAGAATAGTATAGTTGGAATATCATATGAGTTGGTATCTGACATTAGCAAACGTTAAAGATGTAGGATGAGGGAAATACAACTTCAGGGGTCTTTGCAGAAAAAATTATAAATCTACTTGACCCTTCCTAACTGCATGTCCTTGGACAATTTACATAACTACTTTGGGTCTTTATTTCCTCCTCTATCTAATCTTATGCTTTGGAACTAATACATGCAATGTGCCTGCTATGCTGAATTCAGGCAGTCTCAGGTAATTATTATTGTCATTATTATTATAGGGAGTTTAGGTTAGGTTAGTTAGGTTGCTGAAAACTAATATAAGTCAAAAGTATGTCATGACTATGAATACGAAGAGTCAGATCATAGGAAGAATGACCCAACTGGACTCTTCATCGTTAGAAAACTCTACAATGGGAGTGGATTCTGGAGAGCTTTCCAGAAAGATTTCCAAAATGAAGACATAAAAAGTCTGAGAGAAAATTCTTAGATATAGAACTTATTTTTGTATCATTTTCTACCACAGCTACTCTGCTACACAGACATACTGATACAAGTGAACACATAACGTAAAAGTTGCAGAATCCAGGCTGGTATTTGAATCAATGAGAGGCAAGAGACAGAAAAGAGCTTAAAGGAAGAGAGCCTTAGAGGTAAAGAAAGACTCCATAAATACGAGTTAACAGGATCTTAACCCTGAAAAGAAAGGTTTGTTTGAACAGTCTTATTACCGAGGGACAGGAAAAGATGGCATAAGAATACATAAAAGGTGTCATAAAGCCAGGGTGGATAACAGGACAGTTGAAGTTCAAGCAGGCCATACTTTAATAATGTAAAGAAACTAGTGATGATCTAAATTATGAAATGCAAGCTTAGATAAAGAAAGGAGCTAAGAACACCTCTGCACTCTTGAGAAATGAATGTAATCGTCCCTGGGTATGGGTGGTGGTTGGTTCCAGCCCCACCCCTGAAACACACACACACCAAAATCTACAGATACCAGGTTGCTTACATAAAATGGTGTAGTATTTGCATATAACCAAGACACATTTTCCTTCACACTTTAAGACATCTCTAGATGACTTATAATACCTAATATTATGTAAATGCTATGTGAATATTATTCCATGGTATTGTTTAGGGAACACAAATAAGAAAAAGAAGACGATACATGTTCAGTACAGACATAACTTTTTCCTGAACATTTTCAATCCACAGCTGGTTGATCCCAAGGATACAGAACCTGGGAATACAGGGGGCCGACTGTATTCAACAAATGTCAATTTAGTTCAAATATTGAGGGAAATCCAGTTTATATTGACTTTATATACCCTGAATTTTCCTCAAAATAAGTATAATTTAATCAGCAGGACTTTTTTAGGAAAGTTGTAATTCAGAGATAAGGCCTGTCTGAAAACAGCAGAATAGGAGGCAGACAGACTGCAGTGTCTTCAAGGGGGTTCATAAATATCACATAATTTGCAGGACCAGAACATATTTGGAGCTGGTAACCTTTCCTGGCTCAAAGCCTCATTGAAAGAGAAGGGAACGAGGTCTTGATTTTACTTTCTAGGACAACTGCAATTAATATATTGACCTATAGAAGGTATGCAAAAAGGAGGAGCATGCACAAATTTTTATAAAATATGTGTCTTTTGGCTAAAAGTACTTTGAACGAATGGTATAAACATGCATAAATATCAGCCACGCTTGTTGGACTTCTCTCTACACTTACTGTGCAACAGTGAACCCAGTGAGAAATAAGACAAATTGATTTCCAGCTATCATGGACTAGACAGGCCATCAGGGAGAAGGACCTTCACATGACTAAGTATGGAGATAATGAACTACTTTCATGGTAAATGTCCTAAGGAAGCAGAAACAGGCCCTAAAATAGCATGGAACTAAGATTACTATTCTAGTCTGGGTTACAGATATGTTGAGAATGTAAGATCAGCACAGGAAATAAAACTTTTTGAATAATTCGATTATCTACCAAGGAGAGGCAACTTTGCCATACGGCTAATGAAAATAAAATAAAATAACCTCAACGGACATAAAGGAAAGGGAAGATGACTGCAGAAAAGGAAGAATGTACCTGAGAATCACCTATGGCAAAGGTTCAGGGCATTTGAGCTCTGGACAAAGGAACCAGAACAGTCAGAAGATGCAACACGAGCTACCTACTGTTTTCCTCCCAGTCTTGATGCAACCCTTTGAATGGCATGAGCTTTGTCTTGGTTTTTATTTATTTATTTTTTAAAGACATGAATCATATTTATAACTCTCAGACCCTGTGAAAGAGCCATTTTCATTATAGACCCTAATCATGGGCTCGTTTCTGAGGTCACCACTGAGAAATGATATCATCTTTTCTAAAATTCAAATTTCTGAGCATTGTGACAACAGTTCTCTCTTTTCACTTAAAATTCATATTAAGGGGATAATGAAATAACTAATTTCCATAACAATATATTTTGTCATAGTATTGCATTTCTGGAAGGATATCATCCTGTTTGGCAATAGATTTCTCTCCATTTAATTTATCTTAGCTCACCATGTCAGCCATAATGAATTTACTGTTAGTTACTAATTCAAGAAGAATCACTTATGGGTTAATTTAACAGTGAGAAGTGACCAGAAAAGGAGGGCAATTGCTAAATGTTAATTTTAGTGACTGAATAACCTTGCATCTTCCTCTTGACATTGAAGAACAGTGACAATTTAAAATTATTAATGATGACCAGGTCAAGAACACGGGGCCACAAGTCACAGCATGTATTGGAGGAGCTCTGCCTCTTCTTCAGCTGGTCCATCAGGAAGGTTCAAAACTGCATGATGCAGACCAGCGTGTGCAAAAGGCACTCGTCATCATCTATGCAATAAAAACATCATCCTCACCAAGTCTCGTGGTTGCAGATTTATAACAATAATTTTTCTCTCTTTTACATAAAACTCAATGGATATAAGAATGTTAATAAGGAATGCTTCTGGATAGTCACAGAGAAAAAAGAAAATACTACACAATAGGCACTAATCCTTAAGAAATACAGCACCCAAGATAGAAACCAGTCTTGCCAGTTAAAATAAAGACTCTCATCTCCCTCTATTAACATGGTTTCACAGCATTATCTTTGTGTTATATAGGAATAAATATATGCATAATGCCCCCAAGTATGCAGAAATCTAAAAATAATCGTGTTATATAATAACAATAATAATCCATTATATTGACTGACAAAAGCTCTCGGAGCTTATTTACCATTGTATTGCAAGGCCCTAGTACAGAGATTAGCACATTGCAATAAATTCTAGTTGATCTGAAATTAATTGAACTACATTTTAAATAGCCATGCTATTTATAGTAGATAGATATGTAGATACTGATATTTATAGCAGATGGATTTATAGATATTGATGTAGATCTTAATGATATAGATATACATGGGAGAGGTTGGAGGGAGAAAATGATTTTGGTACCCAAAAGAAAAAAAAAACCTAAGCTATATTAAAGACACAAATACTGGTGTTTAAGAAATATTTGGGACTATTCTCACTGTAATAATTACTTCAAAATATGCAATGACAACTAATAACAAAAGCAATCTACAACTAACCAAATGTGGTTGGAGAAAATTTCCCTGAGTTTACATTCTAGATTCTTTCTGCCTGTCTAGCGCTCTTAATGTATTACCCCATGTTTGGCCAGCCGCTTTGCATTAGTGTTTAGCATCCAATGTGCTGATTCTACACGACATAATCAGAGACTACAACACCATCTCATGAAGTCAGACACTTATTCATTCTGTCCCTACTTGCTTTGCCTTCAGACCCTACAATCTAGCCTCAAAGTAGTAATTGTCACCATTGAAATCATGTGTAATCTCATTTTAAATCTGTAATTTTGAAGGTTTTGAGTGCATCTCCACTCTCAGAAGCAGCAACGTTGAAATAAACATAAATCTTAGGTTATGAATGCCTTCAAGAATCAAACAGTAGATACTGAGAGAACCTTGATCTTTTGAAATCAATCTTCAAGTGACAGATTTATTCAAATTTCAAAATGACACATTTAATCAGTTTGTTCAGAATTCTGTTAAGTTGTACTACAGGTTTTGTAGTACATCTACAGACTTTCTGGCTCCCCCACAGTAATACTGGCACTTAAAAATCTCAGCAACTGCCAGGCATGGTACACACACCTATAATCCCAGCTACTAGGGAGGCCAAGGCAGGAGGATCACAAGTTCAAAGCCAGCCTCAGCAACTTAGTGAGGCCATAAGCAACTTAGGAAGGTTCTATTTCAAAAGAAAAAAAATAAAAAGGGCTGGGGGTATGACTCGGTGATTAAGTGCCCCTGGGTTCAACTCCTGGTACCAAAAAAATGAAATTTAAAAAAATCTCAGCAACCTTCCATGCAGTAAAAAGTGTATCTGTCTGGGATTAGCATTCTGGGGTAAAGTCTTACATTTCCTTTTGTTCAATCATAAAGATTTGTTATTAAATAATGACTGTATGGTGCTTGCATGCTCCCTAGTGTCTTCCTTTCCTCAACTGACCCCTGGCCCACCAAACTGTAACACATATCCCTAGCAAAGAGATCTTTGAACTTCATGATGCTGCCTGAGGTGGTGTGCTTTCAAACCACTCCAACACAGTATCATGCAATGAGCAGGATCCTCCTGCTTATTAAGGACAGTATTCTCCAGAAGAAACCTACAATAACTTCAGTGGAGGCTAAGTCCATTTCGATAGATTTCTGTCTCCTGTCCCTCTTTGAACTATTGACAGCATGGTTCCATCTGTGTTAGGAAAAAAACAAATGTATTCCACCAAATGATGAAATCCAAATTTACCTCCTTGAGTAGACAGGAACACATCTGGGGTTGTTTCCTTATTCTTTCCTATGACACACTTGTGCTGTTATCCATGGACCTGCATCATGGAGGCCAATTCCACAGGATGCCCCTGTGTTCCCAGAAGCAGAAATCATTTAATGCTCAGAAAAGACGGTGAGGTTTCAAGTCTAACCCTGATATAAGAACTCCCAATGTTGGTATCAAGCTGAGGTCTGCTTCTGGTTATATATTCCCCATTTTTCTGATTTCTTGTTCCTTAGCTTTTACAGATGTTTTTAATTTTCTCAAATATACTATAAAACTAGTAGGACAGGGATAAACTCTTACATGTCTGTTTATTTCTATCACAGAAACTTTCCTGCACCCACTAGGGGTTTGACCATGTTGTCAGAGTTAAGAACTTCCAATAATCTTTATTTCTAAATTAATCATTAATCTTCAATTTCCAAATTAATCTTATTTCTGTAAAATAGGTGGTCATAAAATTTTAAGCTAAAAAAATATTATTCTATCTGACCTGTCTCCTATTTTGTACAGACTTGATAGTTTATGGTCAAATACTTCCGGATGAGATGGTCCTACAAGAAGGGCAGACACCATTTTGACTTTTGTTCAATCATAAATATTTTTTTAATATAATGACTGTATGGTGCTTGCATGCTCCCTAGTGTGTAAGGTCAGAAAAGGAGCTTCTGGTCCAATTATGAATGAAATAGAATTATAAAATTATGAATAAAATAGAAACATTTCCCCACTCTGAACCAAAGAGCCAAAGTCAGCTCTAAACTCCTAAATATACTCTAGTCCTGTCCTGTCCCCCAGAAACAAGGCTGAATCTGCTTCTTAACAGGGAAACTGACCACCTACCTCTCAACTTTTCTCTCCTCTGCCTTTATTTTATTTATTTTTATGTGGTGCTGGGGATCAAACCCAGTGCCTCACACATGCTAGGGAAGTCCTCTACCACTGAGCCACAATTGCAGCCCTTCTCCTCTGCCTGATCTCTGGATATTGCACATGCTGATCAAGAATGGAAAATTACAACTCTTCTCATCAGGTCCTACAGTCACCGGCTAGTCTTTAAAAGCAGCTTGAAGACCCCAAAGGGGAATAGTAATGACAAGACCAGCAGCATCCTGAAGAGCTCAAGGGCTGGGCTGTAGGGCATCCTCCTCTCCCAGAGACCAGCTACTAAAATAGACCTGTGTTCCCATGAGCATCCACTCACCACACTGCCACTTTTACAAATGACAGTGGAATTTCTCTGTCTCTCTTCTCTTTCTTCTCTCTCTCTCTCTCACTCTCTCTCTCGATATTAAAAATTATTTCCATTTTAGGGAAAGTGGCAGACAAGATAAAACACAGTGGAAAATAGAATTTACGAGCGGCTTCCCGCACTTGTGGGCTACAATTCTTGCACTTGTCACCCCTATTGACAAAGTTAAAATAAAACCATGGACTTTTATTTTTAGGTCTCTAGACATCCTTCCGAGAATTCCCTGTAAATTCATTTTTCCCCTTTGGCAAGAATTAACACAACACAGAATGAATAATGAACTTATAGTATTGCTTATACTCTTTGGAATGGGAAAAAATGTATATATGCCTTGATTTTCAAAGAATTTACTCTATGTTGTCAAAAGCAAGGAAGATGGCTAAGGCCATGAAGGCTAGCTAGCTTCTATTTAAGACAGCTGGAGGGCAAGCTTATTATCACCTAGTACCCAATTAGCAGAGATGCCACTGCCATGAAAGAACACACAAAATGTATGTCAACTCCTTCGCTTCTAGCTACAACCATACATAATGGCAGAGTCTGTGTGCCATGTGCATTGATTCAATAGGCATTCACAGGTCCCTACTGTGTTCAGGGTCCTAAGAAGTGGGGGGAAGAGAACTCCTAACGGCTGAACACTTCAGTATGCTCATACCTGGTGCATGAGGGTTTCTAATGTTTTAGGCACTATGCTGTGATGTACAGAAGTGCTCTCATCTGAAGTCTAAGGACACAGTAAAAACAAAGAATAATTAGTCTTGAGACATTTTCTTTTCGTCCTCCCCTGAGTGCTTAGGCGCCTCCTGCCTGATAGTCTTCTTCCCTCCAGCATTTGCACACCCTGAACCATGTTTCAAATCATTTTTGGTTCAACCATGAGAGTATTAAAGAATGATGCTAATCCATGGATATGGATTATGTTATGGTTTCAATCTGGAATGTCCCCCCAAAGACTCATGCATAGAAGACTTGGTCTCTGATACAACAATGTTCACAGGAGGGGTCTTTATGAAGTGACTGAATCATGAGGGCTCTAACCTCATAAATGGGTTAATCCACTGATGATGCATAGATGAATGGGCTATTAGGAGGTGGGGGGGTCGACGTGGAAGAAGTAGATAGTGGGAAGGGTGTGCCTTTGAAGGATTCCTTTTGTCTGTCTCTGTCTCTCTGTCTGTCTCTCTCTGTGTGTGTGCAGCATCTCCCCCCCCCCACACATCTGTCTATCTATCTTTCTCTTTCTCCTTCATGACTACCATGAGGTGAGGATATTCTGCCTCACCACAGGGCCAGAAACAATGGAACCAGCTGACAATGGACTGAAACTGTGAGCAAAAATAAACCTTTCCTCCTTTAAGTTGTTATAGCAACGACAAGCTAACTAATACACCTTTGGTGGCTTCCAAGTACTATTAAAGTAGGTATAAATTTACAGCCCTGAACAATATATCTCTAATTGACGTTTTTCAATCTAACAACTAATTGACACTGCTCACAAATACTAGCAACGATCTATCAACTTATTTTTATTGTAGTAACACAATTTTCCTCCCAATCCTGTACATAATCCAAATAATATAAAGCAAATACAGTTTGTTATTCTTAATTAATAAATTAATTCAAATTTATGTTATTTTCTGCCTATAAAAATAAATACTATATAATTTACTGTACTATGTATAGAGCCTATGACACCAAATGTGAGGTACTTCAAGGTATTACCTTGAAAATAAGGTAAATATGAATCCAGAAGATGAAGATGTGAACAGCCTAGGTCTCTGGGTTGAGTTATGAGGATGCAATCTAAGCTGCTGAAAACAGTACCCCCAAAATACAAGGTTTCAGTGAGATAGTGTTTATTTCTCCCTTGAGAAGTATCCCAGGCCCCTGTCCTCACCATGTGGCTTTCCTCTTGGGTCCAAGAGCTCCTATTCCCACCATCACATGTGTATCTGAACAGTAAGATAAGAAACAGTGAAGACACACTTTCCTTTTAAGGGTAGGACTTGGAAGTGCCCCATATCCCTTTCATCCATATCTCACTGGCCAGAACTTGGCTACCTGTCACATATAGCTACAAAGGAGGCTGGTACCAGCTGCCTAGCTAAGTTGCTGACACCCCTCCTCCCCCAAAAAAGGAGATTCTGCTACCATGTTTCTTGCAAAGATATCATCAAGTGGAAGAAAAGGACTCCCCTTCCCCATTGGTGTCCATGCCAAGAATGAAGGTCTCTGGATGAGCTTATGGAAGTATTGGCTACTCATCTTGTTTCTACAGCAGATTGGAAGACACATGGTCTTTTATGTGTCCCTGTCTGCAGCATAGTGGTAATGCCACAGATACTTCCCCACTCCTTCACCAACACAAACACCATTTCACATCCTTCCAACTGCCCGCTACAAGTTTCCAGGGAATAACCTATAACCCCGTAGTTAAGTGGTAGCAACAATAATTTGGGAGTGGCATGTTGGGTTCTGCGTGTCACTGGCTCACAACCTCAGTATAAAATACACATATATCTTTGTTTTTCTGATCCTACTTAGGAGCTTTCAGAAATATCAAAACCAGGCTCTTTACTTTGCTGTACATAAGTTCAGTACAAAGAAAAATTAGATTTATAACACCAAAGAAATAGTGTTTTTCAGTAATGACAAGTTAAAGACAAGGGGTAAGTATTTGAACATGAAACTTACCTTGAGGCAATTTGGCAGTAATCAGGACTACCTATAAATATTTCCATTTTTTATTCTTTTCAGGATCCTAGAGCACAAATGGAATTTGATCCTGTTCCAAAAGTAAACACTTCTTTTATATTCTTTAGGCAAAGGAAATTGAAGCTTTTTTGTTAATCCTTCTGCCTGTACCCAAGAACATGTTCAATAAAATATGTAAACTACTTTGCATAGTACCTTACACATGGTAATTTTCAAAACATGGTAGTACTATGCATTCCATGTGTGGGGCACTAACCCTGATGGCAACATAAAGTAGACAAAGACAATTACTGGGTTTCATAGATCAAATTTAAATTTTCTTTATTTCATAGTAGCTTTAGAATCATTAAAAGATCTCAAAAGATGTTGGAAGTGAAAAAAAATCAGCATTCAAAATGTGTAAACAGCACGCTGCCATCTGTTGAGAGGTATGAGAGAAAGTAGGTATTTATGTGCTTGTGAATACTTTGCATACTTTCAAATGATATCTAAGAAAGTGGTAAGGGTGGTTATCCTCTGGGGGAGACCTGGGTAGGTAGAGGAGAATGTCATGAGCGATGCTTCTGTGCTATACCTGTATGAAACTGTAACATATCCCTACTTTATCAATTCAAATAAACTGAAAGTAGCAATTATATCTTTTTTTTTCTTATTGCTATTGTACAATCTCTTCACTCTCTTACCATTTGAAATACTACACATATTATTTTCCATACTATTTTCCAAAGGCTGCCATAACTGGTTATCATAAGACAGTAAGCATGTGTTCTCTCCTAGTTCTGGAGGCTTGAAGTCTGAAATCAAGGTCAGGCAGAGCTGTGCTCTCTGCCAAGCCTCTAGGGAAGGATCCTTCCTTGCCTCTTCCAGCTTCTCATGGCTCCAAACATTTCTTGATTTGTGGCAGCACAGTGTGTAGTATCTGCCTCTGTCATTGTATAGCATTCTCTGTGTGTCTTTGTCCAAATGTCCCTGTTCTTGTAAGGTCCCCCATCATATTAGATTAGGGCCCACTCTAGTGACTTCATGTTAGCCTGATTCTATCTGTAAAGAACATATTTCCAAACAAGATCACATTCACAGGTACCTGGGGATAGGACTTCAACATATGTTTTGGGTGAACACCATTCAACCCAAAATGCTACCATAATCCATGCCCTCGCACACTATGTTCTACGGACCTCCTTTCTCTGTCCCTTCTTTTTCTTCTGAGCTCCATACAACAGAGCAACTGAGTAGTCCCACTAATTGCTTGTCTTCTTATTTAGCTGGCATTGTAAAGAATGAAAATGTATTTCTTACTGGAAAATATTTAGATAAAAATCTAAAAGAACAGAGACTGGATGGATATTTTAAAGCTATTTTTGCAGGAAATAAGGTCATCCTATATCACCAAATGGGAATTTCAGGTGTTCAATCAGCTTACTCCGTGAATTCAGAGACAGTGTACGCACTCTATTTTGTTACTTACCAATTTTTATCTGGGAAGTTGTGTGTTGTTGCATTTTTACAGCTAAATTGAAGCAAACAAGAAATTAATTGAAGTTTTGTTAAACACAGAAACATTCTTCTGCTGTGATTTCATCTCTTCTTTTGAGATTCAAAATCACCTGTTCCTATTTATTAAAGTGAATAAGTGGTCGAGCTCAGGATATAATAAAGGAAGGGCATGAGGGATGACCAAGACCATGAGCATTCTAAAGAACTATCTCAAGCAAGCAGAGAACAGAAAAAAATTATCCTGCTGTCCATGACACCAACTTGATCACCTACTTCAGCTTTCCACCTGACACTGTGTAGAGAAGGAAAGATGAGACCTGGGATCTCATTCCATTCTCTTCATGCATTAAGCGCCTTTCATCATCTTTTTGGCAAGACTTCTACAAGTTTGTTACATCACAGCCCCGTGCCCAGCAAGCAGCAAGAAGCAAATGTTCTTTATCAAAACAATTTTTCCTCTAGAGCAAATTCTATAATGTTAGAGAAATAAATATTGCAGAGGGTCACTCTTTGGCACTCTCTGTTCAGTTTAATTATACAACTATGTTACTGCCATGAGAACATAAATAAAGCCCTAGAATGAAGAGAAGGAATGATACTGGTTTCCCTCATGATCCTTGTGTGGCAGGCATGGAGCTACCTCTCAGCGCTCTCTTCAAGAGAAAAGGAGAGTGAACAGAAGGACACGGTTGTCAACGTCTTTAGTCCCTCTGCACACACGCCAAAGCCAGGCCTCCTCCAAGGTGCTCCCTTGAGCATTAGATCTAGCCATTAGCTCTACCATTTCTGCCCACCACAATATTCTTCTAATAGGCAACTCTGGCTCTAAGACTCCCCATTAGCCTGGCTAAGATCTTTGTAGAACTGCACCAAAGTCTGCAGTCTTCCTACCCAACCTTTCTTCCTTCCTTTCCTCATTTCACAGTCTCAGCCAGTTTGGCAGCTCCTCCTCCCTCTTCCTAACCCCTCCCCTTTTATCTTCCACCTGCATTTCCCTCCCCACACACCCAAATGTCTTGCACGTCTGACGAGCAGAATGCAATTTAAATTCTACTTAAACTAGTATAATAATAAACCAGTGCATTATGAATCTAGTTCCGATTTACCACTCTTCTACTTACAACATGGTGAGCAAGTTAACAGGCAGATTCTTCTTAGGCAATTACTTTTCCTAAAACAATGGATTATGATTCTTTAATTTTCAATTCCTGAATTAGAATTAGAACAGGTCTTCTCTGTAGCTATTCTAACACATCCATTCCAAGAGTAGCTGAGACACCTCCCTGAGGTCATTATGAAGCTGTTGAGTGTGTTCCCTCTGAGGGGCTTATAACTCTGCACCTGTCATTTTGATTAACTGTCTTCCTGCTGATGGAAGCCCTTGGAGCCAGGTGGGAATTTTTTAAGTTCCTTCACTCTTCTGTCTGCTGTGTCTTCGCTCCTCATACTCAAGCCCTCCTCTTGCCTTAAATGCCTTCCTGCCTGACAAGAATGGGACAGCATTAGGTCACTGGCAGCTCTAAGTCTACAGCCCTAAAAACACACTAAACAATTCTACACGATTTGGGGTAAGGTGCATCAAAAACTAGACTTGGGCTGTAAAACACAAGTTTATGAACCGAGGGAATAATAAGTATCAAGCAAAATAGGAAACTTAAGACTAACACCATGAAAGTCCATTTTAAAAGGTTGCAAGTCCCAGCTCGTGTCTGCCTCAGGCAGATTTATTCTTCCATATCCAGTATATTTCATGTCAAGCAACTGTGCCAACTCTACAAACTTCCATGCTGGAAAATTTCAGAGCTTTCAAACTTCATTCAAATTTTTAGCCATTATAATTACCTAAAGGCAACTGTTAACTTACTGCTTGGTTTTCTCAAAGTCTCAATGACCACATTTCTTTCACATCTCATTATCCAGAGTTACAATCTTTCATCATTTTTGTTGTTTTTCTCTGCTATTGTTTCACTTAAAAAGAAATACAACTAAAATGCAAACCTGAACAATTCAGAACCCTAACAAGGCCCAAGTATCAGGAAAACAGGTCTAGGTCCATTAAACTCAACCATGACAAAAGGATTTCATTGATTGGGAATACAATCCAGACACGAGACCATTTAAAAAGCAACAGTGAGTGAGTCAAGGTCAGGTTATTACGCAAGGTAGGCAGCCTGGAACAATAAAGGCAGTCGGAAATCAATGTCAGCTTGCAAGTTCCACCTCCAACTCTTTATTCCTAGCACTCCGGATGCTATTTTTTTCTTATCTTTAAAAAAACTTGTTGAATAAGCTAATAGTCAACCTTAGTGTCACTAAAAATGGCACAAATCCTCAGAATTGGAGTAGATTTGAGAATCATTTGGGGCAATTTCTGGCCCCCGTTTAGCCCCAATGTAATTGACATCTAGCTTCCAGTTTAAATAAATCCAGGGTCCAGAGGAACACAGCCAATGATTCCACTTGCAAACAACCATATATATTACAGATATATTCTACAGGACGAAAAGGCATGGACTTCTCAGGAAGTCAATGTCATTACAAAAGGGGCATGTCTGGATTCAAGAGACTTGAGAGGCACAGTCACCAGATTCAAGGATAGTCCTGGAGGGACTCTGTCTTGGAAAAACCAGTTACAACTGAGAACATTTCATAAGAATGTATCAAATTACATTAAGCAATTGCTATTAATTTTCTTAGGCATAATAATTCAGCTTGACTATATAGAAATACTGCTTTTTTATAAGATATTCACTAAAGGAATTAGGGGTGGGATGTAAAGGTATCTGTAATTTATATTAAAATATCTCTAGGGGCTGGGGATGTGGCTCAAGCGGTAGCGCACTCGCCTGGCATGCGTACGGCCAGGGTTCGATCCTCAGCACCACATACAAACAAAGATGTTGTATCGCTGAAAACTAAAAATAAATAAATAAATATTTTTAAAAAAAAGATATCTCTATGTAAAATGTGATTTATTCATCTACCTTAGATATTAGCATACTTTTTCTGTAATGGGCAAATAGTAAATAATTTTGGCCTCATAAACCACATAAATTATGTTGCAATTGCCAATGTTACCACTGTGACATGAAAGCAATCACAGATGATACTTAAGTGCATGTGCGTGGCTGTGCTTCAATAATACTTTATTTACACACAAAAAAAAATTAGGAACTTACAGGCCACAGTTTACCAACCCTGTTCTATGCTTTCATTTTAAAATAGACACTGAGCTCATGACAAATATAGTCCGTGGCCCCAATACACAGCATAACATTTCCTTAGCCTTTTAGTTTTTTCATTTTACATTTAAAATAGCAGCAACATATGGTTCCTATTCACATTGAGATCCATATTATCTGCCAAGTGTTTTCCTAAACAGTTAGTCTTTTCTCTATTATATGATTCAGATATTTTACTTAAAAAACAAAAGTAATATGTGTACAAAATGCAATAATCATATCAGACAACGGCTGAATTCTGAAAAGGCTCTTAGCCCATGGACCAAATACACCAGGGATCTTTGGCCCTGGAGGTGACTCATATTTGACAAGTATAGTCACCTATGTTACTGTAATAAAGACCTGAAGTAAATTGTTATGGTTTGGATATGAGTGTCCCAAAGACTCATGTGTTGAAAGCTTGGTCTCCAGAGGTGCCCAGGATTTGGGGAACTGTTTGGATCATCAGGGTTCTGGCCTCTTCAGTGGATGAATCCATTTTTGAATTAATAATTTGATGGCATTATTAGTAGGTGATGCTAACTATAGGGAGTAGGACATGATTGAAGGAAGTAGGTTACCAGGGACATGCCCTTGGGGACTCTATCTTGTCCCTCCTCCCCCATACACACTCTTCCTGGCTTCCACAGTGAGCTCAGCAGTTTTCCTTCACCATGAAGTTCTGCCTCATCAGGTCCAAAGTAATGGAGCTAGTGACCATGAACTGAACCCTCTGAAACCATGAGCCAAATCAAATCCTTCCTCCTCTAAGTTGTTTTTCTCAGGTGTTTGTCACAGTAACAAAAAGCTGACTGACACACAAATAACTTTAAAAAGAGGAAATGGTTATTTTGGCTCCCGGTTGGGGAGGGTTCAGTCCATGACCCACTGGCCAGATTGCTCTGTGGCATAGTGCATCATGGTGAGCATGTGGCAGAGGAGGCCCATTCACCTTATGGTGGGGAATGAAAAAAAGATAACAGGAAGAGGCTGGGGTCCCACAATCCCCTTCAAGCAAATGCCACTAGTCTCCACCCTCCTATGTGTCCACCTCCTATAATGCCAAGCTAGAGACCAAGCCTTTAACACAAAAACCAGTCCTTTGTGTCAAAGGCTTGCTCTCCACACATGACATTTCAGACTCAAACTACAGCAACCAGTTTATGAAAGCAAGTGGAAAAGTCATTGGGTTTTTCACTTCACTTCTCTCCTGGAACCCAACTCTTTCTTTCACCTCCTGCATAATATGCTGCTCAGGCCCATGGCATGGGAGACTAAATACAGGTTCCCGGTGGTACTGGGTAAACTATCGGGAATAAGCCACTGGGGAAATTGGACTTAATTAACCTGTGTACAGCATAGGTGAAGTCAGTGCCTCTTTACTAAGCAGGGGCAGATGCAATTTATATATATGTTATATATACATATATGTATATTATATATACATATATATAAATTGCATCTGTCTTTCTAGATGCTTATATATCTGTCTTTCTAGATGCTTATAAATGAACACTCGTCTAAGAATGAGCCCCAAAACTCAGACTGCTCTTCAAGATGACATTAGAAATATTTACAAGTCAACATTAAATATTTAGTGGACTAATTAAGTTGCACCATTGGTTCATAGAGACTATTAAAAGTTTACCTGTCACAGAACACGTCAGTCTCTTTCGTTTTGTGCTCTTCCATTAAAACTGCATGTAATAAACTTTTATAGAATATAACATGTTCATGAAATTTAAATAGACTCCGTTTCTGAAAGAATTTCATAAAGATGGCAAGTAAAAACTGAGATAAAATACATGTCATATAGATTCTTATTAATGAAAACAAAGCTAAATTATGATTTAAAACTTTAAAAAACTCACAGTTAAGATAGCCTATAAATTCTTTGGAAATATAAAAGGATGGGGATGGAGTGGTAGAATTCCTGCCAAATCATAAAAGTAGCTGGAATGGAACACAAAGCTGTATATAGGAGCACATTTTTCATGATAATATATTCATTGTTCAAAGTGGGCAGGAAAATAGGAGACTGACGAAAAAATAGACTAGCACATTAGAGTCTTCTAATTAATTCTATGTATTATTTGGATAATCTTAAATTAAATTGACCAGAAACTACACTTTTAATTCTTATTAGAAAGTTGTTTATGGATATAATGTTTTATTTAAACATGATTTATTTTTTAAAATATCTGCTTTTAAGTGCCCTACCTTCCCAGGATATGATACACACATTATTAGAAATATTGCATTCCTATAACAATCTGTGCCTTGAAACACATGTTAATGTTATTGAAAGGAGTGAAAATTTATCTCTGCCCTAACCCAGTAGAAAGTTTTTTTGGGGTTTTTTTATGGAAATAAGATCACCAGGTTATAAAGAGTTTACTTAATATAATAATTCATTGTAGATTTTAATCCATTGTGGGAGGGCTTGGGATTTATAATTCATATTATAACTATAAAAATGGTTTCATCCTTCTGTAAAACATGTTTCCATTGGACAATATTTACCTAAGAGTGGGAACAATTATGTTAATGAAGAAAAATGATAAAATTACACTCTTATCAAAGTGAACCCTCAAACCTCTGTTTAGCTAATTTAGGATTTCCTCTTAATGACTTGGATCAAAGGGCACTTTGCCAGAGAGTAGAAACAAATGCATTTACAAGTATTTTTTTCTCTCAAAACATTTACACACCAATAAACAGAAAAGAAACTGAAACTATGTTTCAGTCTTGAATAGACGTTTATGTGAAAACAGAATGGCTGACAAGGACTCTGGCATGGAGAAACAATTATACCTATAGATAGTTGTTGTACCCTGGCTATTCAGGACCTGGCAGGATTGGTAAGGTTTGTGTCTCCAGTAACTTAGCAGGTCATGTAAATGACATCGAAATGCACAGCATGGGCTGCCCAATATCACTCCTCCTTCTCCAAGGTCCAGCTGGGCCCTTGCTGGGTAAATGGATCTCATGGACAGCCAACCAGGGAAGGGTTTGGTTTGGGTCACTCTAAGACCACAGCCGGAAAACAAATTAAGTCCTGCCATTTTTCCCTTTTTGCTCTCTATGAAAAAATTTTAAAAATTACTCAACTGACGATGACAATAAACACGCATACAAACAACAGATTATCTGTCCTGCTTGAGTCTTCACTCCATTGTGTTGGATGTGACCCTCACCACCAGCTCAGACCTTCTTAGAAGGCTCCACCCATGACTGTGTAAGACAAGCTGCTCTGCTGTCAGGATGCCAAACCTCTGGCAAGAGCTATTTTTGCCACTGTGGGAATCTATCCTGCCTGAGTGAGCTGGAATCCCCACTTCTCTGCAATCCCTGACAAATTTCTCTTCCATCCCTTCTCCTCTGGCGCCAGGTTCAATTCAGTTCAACAAATGCTTATTAAGCTATGTGGTAATTGCTAGGGAAGGAATTAAAATGAATAAAACATCTTCCTAGGTAGTTGTGCATGAAGCAAAATACCCATACCATAAAATTTACCATTTTAACCATTTTTAGGTATAACAATTCAGTGCCATGAAAAATATCTATAATGTGCAACCAGCAACACTATTAGGTATAACAATTCAGTGCCATCAAATACATCCATGATGCGCAACCATCAACACTATCACCTCCCCAAACTTTTTCATCTTCCCAACCAAAAACTCTGCACCCATTAAACAATAACTCCCCACTCTCCTCCTCCCCAGGGCTTGGTACCCACCATTCTACTTCCTGTTTCTATGAATATGCCTATGGTAGGTTCCCTATTTTAGTGGAACAATACAATATTTTTTTTTTGTGCCTGAATTATTTTGCTTAGTAAAATGTTTTTAAGGTTCAGCCACGTTATAGCAGTTACCAGAATTTCATTTAAGGATGAAAAATATTCCATTATATACACATACCACAAATTATTTATCATTCAATGCCTCCTGTTTTTGAGGTTATTGACTTGCAAGAAAAGTGTACCACTTTTTTTGTCTACCAATTTGCAGATCTTTGTAAAGTATTTGTCTCCACACCCTAGAACCATCCATCCCAATATACTCAGTGTTCTGCCTGGAAGACATACCTCTCCATGCCACTGCCCATCATGGTGCTGGCAATAATCATAGTCATCCCTTAGTAAACCAAACCTAGGGATTGGTTTCAGGACCCCTGAGTATTCCCAAATCTTCAGATGTTCAAATCCCTTATGCAAAATTACCTGGTATTTGCATATAACCCATACATCCATCCTCCTGTGGGCCTTTCATTATCTCTGGATTTACTATAGTATTTAATACAATCTAAATGTCATGCAAGTCGTTGTTATATTGTATTGTTTAGGGAGTAACAAGAAAAACGAATCTGTGCATGTTCAGTACAGACACAGTTTATTTTTTTGAATAAAGTTATTGTCAATCTGCAGTTGGTTGACTTTGCAGATGTTGAACGTGTGCAATTGGAGGGCTGACTGTAAGGGCAAATGGCACTGAATCTGGAGTCGAGGGATATGAACTCGAGTTCCAGCTTTGCTATGACGTAACCTCACCAAGTCATGGGTTTCTCAGGCCTCAGGAATCGGTGGCTATAGTCCAAAATAAGGCTGCTGAAGCAGTTCCATCCAGAAATTGTCTGATGCAAATTAGCATAAAACAGACACAGCAATATCTTGATGAACTGTTTTAGACACATCTGGATAATGTCTTAAAAGATTCCAAAAAGTTCTTATGATCCACAACATTCTTTAATTTACAGCTTCTTTAGCAATTCCATTGTGTCACTTCTCATATCTCAGCCACTTAAAAACTATCCATGATTTTTATAAGAAGTGTCATTTCCTACTGGACCTGGATTACTTAACTGTCATCCCTGAAGAGCAGAAGGAAATAAAGCTTATTTTGCCTAAAAACTTGAAGAATGGAGTGAACCTACTACTAAAAGAGAGAAAAATTTTGATAGAAGTAAAATTTGAGGAAATTGTTTAGGCTTTTTGACCAAGGAAGAATTTATTTTGCAGTCATCTATGGCCACTATAGGGTCTTTTATGGTTTTAGAACCCTATCTAAATATATGATCAAAGAATTAAATTATCAGACACCTTGCTGGCTTATCCAATGCTGTTTGGCTACTTGCAAAAAGCAACTGATGAAATCTAAAAAGAGGAACCAAACACCAGTGGATTAATAGAGCAAGGATAAGCTCCTTCTGGTACAGCAATACAGCTTTTCTTCAATGATGCTACTTAAGAATCCAAGGAGCTCCCGTGGTAATCCTGTGAGTGTCCTTGGCCTCCTTATTGGGGAGGAATAATGATTGCAGATCATAGTAGAACAGGTAAGATGAACAGAAGCCCTCTCAGTGAATGGGAATGATTCCTTCCTCATAAAATATCAAACTAACTTATTATAAATTCACATGTAAAGAATGAAAAGAACCTATAAGAAGATAGTAAGAGAAAATGATGCTAAAATGAACTTATCAGTGGGAAAACTCCTAAGAATACACCTAAAGTCCAAGTTTTAAGTATTTTTTCATTATTAATTTTGCATTGTTCATTGATGATCCAAATAGATTATTTTAGAGATTGGAACTCAATCTTTGGGCATAGGAGTCTACATGTTTAATAAGCACCTGTGAAGATTCTAATATACATTTTCATTTGAAAACCAGTAATCTAATAGTCCTCAAGTTTTTGTCTCTGCATCACCTGGTAATTTTTTAGAAATCCAAATTCTTGGGTCCACTTGACCCTAGTGAACCAGAAGTTCTGGGACAAACCAGCCATCTGTGCTAGAAATGACAGTACAGTGTGGGAATCCCAGCATCAGTCTGCACCTGCTCATCCAAACATGGCCAGAGATAAAGGCACGGAACCAGAAACCCAGGGTCATCCTTGACTCAACCCCTCTCTTTCCCTCACATGCCAAATCCAGCCAACCAGCAAGTACTGTTTTGCCCTCTTTCCATCCCTACCTCTAGTTCTCTATTCCAAGTCTCTGTTTGCTTACTCCTTGAATTAGATAGAAGTCTCATCCAAAATAGACTGCTTTCCAGTCTTGTGACTTTCAAATTCAATACCTAAATTTCAAACACTTTCAAATTCACACCTAGATTGCAAAACTGACAAGGTCACCTACTGCTTAGCATTGCTCAATAGTGTCTCATTGCTCTTGAGACTAAAGATCCTCAATGTGGCTTACAAATCCTTTCATGCTCTGCCTTTACCTACCATTTCAGTCTCACCAACAACCATCCCTGTCTCCAATTTCCTGCCCTAACAGCACCAAATCGCTTTAAAAAGTTTCTTCCCCAAATTCTGCTGTTTTCCACATCTAAACTTCAGCTCCTGCTACTCTTTCTCCTCCACATTCCACTCTCCCCACTCCAGGGTCTGGTTACTCCTATTAGTTCTAACTTTTACTTCCTTGTTATCAGGAGGGAGGGGGATCCCAAGCACTTTTGATCCTTCTCCCAAGCCTGACTTCTATTCCATTCAGTGGTTTCCGATGAGTCATCTCTTGCATCAGTTACCTGCATTCATCTTTGCATCCCCAATAACTAACACAGTGCTTTGACACACAATGAAACCAAAATCAACATGCTGAACCATTAAATTCACCAACAACAAGCATTTACTATGCTTTTTTGGCTGAAACTGGGTATGTGGTCTGTGGCCAGTACTTTATTTCTATAGAGAGTCTTTCCAAGGAACTGGTCTCAAATGCCTTCCCACTATTCTCAAATTAACTAGCATAGTGAACACAGACACTATATCCTGAATTCTTGGCAAAACAGTAAGATACTACACAAATCTGGCCTTTTTTAGCTACAAGGCTTCTCTTTCAGATGCTGCTAAACTTAAAACCTACAGACCAAAAAGTTCTGCCAATTTTGAAATCATAAAATTTTACAAATCAAAAAGCATATGTAACACTTCCAAACTCTGTTTTAATTATTTATTCTTTCTTTTGCTTTCCACTGGTGTTATGAATGAAGTATTCTTCTGATATTAATTACTGATTTCAATGATCAGAATCAATAGAGATCCAAAGATGGGAATGCTGTGCTATACCGTATCTGTTTTTTTTTTTAATCTTTATTTTGTTTATTTATTTTCATGTGGTGTTGAGGATCAAATCTAGTGCCTTACATGTGTGAGGCAAGCGCTCCGCCACTGAGTCACAACCCCAGTCCACTATACTGTATCTTAGGTGCAATTTTATAAGCCATTTTCTTCTTGAAAGACAAGAGACTTACATATACCGATCCCTGACTCACCCATAGGAAAACCAACAAAATATGAAGGCCATAAAATTCAGTGGGACCACACTGTCTTATCTCACAGATAAATAATTGCCAAGGCAAGAAGGGCTTAAAGATGTTCCAAGTATTATAAAATATTGCTTTCAAAAGAGCACATCTAGGTAATAAAATGAAACTAGAATATTATAAAAACATTACCTAGAAAATCGCCAACTTTCATATATGCAGGAATAGGATATTGTTTCTCACTATTTGGATGACAACACTTCTCCAAGTGGTTAGCCACTAAGGAAGGTTAGGTACAGGACAGATGGGATATGTCTGAAGACAACTCACAATCACTTAGGAACTTTTTTTCTTATTACTTCATGTTTGGAAAAGTCATATTACCTAACTTAAGAATAAAAGTCACATCCAAAATAATTATGCAGAATTACTCACAAATTTAAGGGAAGAAAAGATTTTTTTTAAAAAATCAAAATTCCACCTCCTTAATACCATAGCAAAAGAAACCACCCCTCTTCCGGAGAAATGGCTGATTCCAGTGTTGGCAAACAAAGTACAGGGTGAGACAAGGGACATCTTGTACCAGAAATGATGAAAGGCTTAAAAAAAAAAAAGATAGGGGGCATGTCATGGGATACAGGAGTCAGCTTTAAAACATCAAAAGCACAATCAATACAGATAGAAACGGATAAACCAGACTTCATTGAAATAAAAAAACTTCCTTAAAGGACACTGTTCAGAAGAATGAAAAGAGAAGTCATAGAAAATATTGCAAACTACATATCTGATGAAGGATTTGTATTCAGGATATATGAAGAGATCTCAAGACTTACTCCTGTTAAAACAATCCAGTTGCAAAATGAAAACAAAAGATTTCGAAGAAATGCTTTAGCAAAGAAAATGCATAGAAGGTACACAGGAATATGAAATGATACTCACTGATCATTAGGAAAATGCAAATTGAAATCAAATATATAGTCAGTTCATCTTTAACCAAAGTGCACAGGCAATACAGTGGAGAAGGAATAACTTTTACAACTATGATGTTAAAACAATTGTATATCATATGCAAAAAAAAAATTAAAAACTTGACTTCCACCGTATGTAAAAAAATAGATCTAAGTGTAAAATTTAAAACAATTGAACTTATGAAAGAAAATATGGAAGAAATCTTTGTAACCTTGATTTTGGCAAAAATTTCTTAGACACATCCCCAAAATCACAATGAAATACTACTACTACAATTTCAGAATACCTCAAATTAAATACACAAATCATAGACAGTGTTGGCAAAGATATATATATATAACTGGATTTCTCATATATTGTTTGTGGGAATGTGAAATGATACAGCCACTTTGGAAAACACCTTGGCTTGTAAAGTTCTGCATACATATACTACATAAGCTAATAGTTTTACTTCTAGTTGTTTCTCTAATAAAATGAAAACTTGTGCTTATACAAAAGTTTCGGGCAAATGTTTAGCTTTTTTATAACTAAAAACCGAAAAGAAAAGAAAACAAGTATTTGAGACCCACATAAGCACGACCACAGCATGCTACCCAGAAATAAAAAGCAAAAAGATACTGTTTTATGCAAGAATATGGATGAATCCCAAACACCTTATGCCACGTGAAAGCTGCCAGACTCAAAAGGCTACATTAGACACAAAGTGGATTAGTGGTTTCCTAGGACTGTAGAGTGTGTGCGGAAACAGGGAAATGGGAATACCAATAAATGGGTATTGGATTTCTTTTGAATTGATGAAAATGTTCTAAAATTGATTTTAATGATGACTGGACATCGTTGCAAATATACCAGAAACTTTTATTTGGATACTTTTTTTTAAGGGCAGAGGGAGGTACTGGGAATTGAACCCAGGGGTACTTTACCAATGAGCCACATTCCAATCTTTTATTTTTTAATTTTGAGATAGGGCCTGGCTAAGTTGTTGAGGCTGGCCTGGAACTTGTGATCCTCCTTCCTCAGTTTCCCAAGTTACTGGGATTATAGGCATGCACCACCACCCAGGGCCTGATTTGTGTACTTTAAAAGAATAAACTCAATAGTATGTAAATTTTATCTCAATAAAGTTTTTTTTAAGTTATATATTTAATTTATACAGCCTTCTGGAAGAGGTAAAACTATAGATACAGAAAACAGATCACTGGTTGTCAGGGTGGGTGGCAGGGTGACTACCAGGGGCTAGAGGGAACCCTGTGGGGGGCCGTGGAGCTTTGTGTATCTTGATTTATACTTTTGTGAAAACTCACAGAACTCAACAAGATGACTTTACTCCAAGTAAACAATATGTCGGTAAATCTGACTTTTTTTTTTTTTTTTTTTTACACAACTACATTTTCCATTACAAAAATTGACTTTAGTTTTATGGCTTTTAAATTGTATACCAAAGTGACAGGACTAAGTCATCTACTCTCAGGTACCTTACTGGTCAATAGGCGGTCACTGTAATTGTGGGATTCCAAACATTTAGCTTGTCATTGTATTTTCATAACTGAAGTGGTTTCATTCTACTCTTTGAATTTTTCGAATAAGTCTGAGGTAATGCAGTAATACACATTTCCAGTCACAATTATAAAGCTATTAACTAGGTCTGACTCTATTTATTATGGTTTTATGAATAAGATAAATTCAGTTTACATATGCTTATTAAGTTAACAATGGGCTTTGCATGCTTGAGAAGCTTGTACAGAGGAAAATTTAATTGTCTGGTTAAAAGAAATGCTCCAAAATTGAATTATTTGGGTTTTAGATACCTTTTAAATGTATGTTAGATATTCCTATTAAGGAAGCAGAATTTTTTTAAATCAGAAAAAAAATTCAAACATGCAAAAAAATTGCAAGAATAAGAACATTTAAATAACATTTACCCAGATTCACTTATTGCTGAACTTTTAACCATGTTATCATTTGTGTATATATACATATATATACACTTCTGAGCTGTCTCTTCTCTTCCACTGATCTATGTGTCTTTCCCTTTGCCAATACCACCAATCTGGATTAATGAAGCCTTTCAATGAATATTGAAATCAGGTAATGTCAGAGTATTCCAAATTAATTCTTATTTTTCAAAATTATTTCAGCTACATTTATTCTATTATTTTTCCATTTAAATGTCTGAATCAACTTGCCAGCATCTACATAAAGTCCAGCTGTGATTCTGATTTTGATTGGGCATGCTCTGAATCTATATTTCTACTAGGGGAGAACTAACATCTTAACCACACAGACTCTCCACACAATGGAAACGCAGTGTATCTCTTTTTATTCTAAAGGGAAATTTAGTTTTCATTTCCAGCATCTTTCATTCCCACCCATCCCTTACTCCATTCCCCAAAATCAATTTTTGACACATTATAGAATATGCTTCAAACACAGACAAAAGTAATATATATTTTTAAGTGTTTGATTACTAATATAATGATAGCTCTCTGTACCTAGAAGTTTTACTTAACAATGACTCAGAATATCTTAGCTAACTTCTTTAATTATGTGTGAATAAGCTAAATAGGTTCGCCTATCCTTTTTTAATAATTTTTAATTGCCAATGGACCTTTATTTTATTTCTTGATATGCAGTGCTGAGTATCGAACCCAATGCCTCACACACGCTAAGCAAGCACTGTACCACTGAGCCACAACCCCAGCCCTAGCCTATGTCTTTTATTAGACAAGGATGAATATTTGAACACCAGAAAAAATCCACAAGAATTTTTTCAAAAAATTTCAAAAATTCTGTGCAATGCACCGTTTCCTTCATGGATCAAAAACAGTGTGTTTATCTCACTCAACAGGTTTTTTGATCAAAATAAATTGTACACATGGGTAACCTAACCCCAATATCAGCAAGTGGCTTAATCACATCCCCTTAAAAACTATAACAGAGGCAAGGGCCAGCATTAATATAAGGAGAATCCATTAACCGAGAGGAACACACAGGACCACATTCAAAGACTATGATTGTGACAGTAATTGGTAAACTGAATATTTTTCAAAAAGTCTCTTTGTTCTTAGTGGCACAGAAGCCTTTGTTAGGCGATGACACACTGTCCCTGTTCTGAAGGCTGTAGACTATTGGTGCACTCCAAAGATCAAAAGCTGTGATGAAAGGGTCTGTAATTAATAATAATTGCTTCCCAAGTGTCTATTTTACATAAAGATTCCACTTCATAGGGAACACATTCAAGTCCACTGGATAGGCTTAATATTTTCACTGTGGGTGGTCTTTTCTGGAAAAGCTATTCAAAGGCTCTACAGGGGGCTAGCAAAACATCATTAATAAGAATGATGTAGGCGAATTACAGAGACAAAGCACACCTTGCCACTGGTGACATTTTACAGTGCGCCAACCTTATAGCAAAAGCAGCCCTGCAAGCTTCAGAAGCTGCAAGATGAAGGTCTCCACCCAGGGACAATGAAGGTACAGTGACATTTATTCAAATGCTTTTATTTACTGAGAGCCTTTTAGGAGATGGTACTAAGAGTGAAATGATGCTTTGGGATGTTTTATTTGCAGGATCAGTGCCTACCTACACTATTATTCTGTGGGTAATTTTAGGTGAACAAGGGAAACTTTATTAATGCTTTTGAATGCAGTTAAATGCAGAAATACAAAGCCTCAGAAACCAAGTGAAGGGAACTCTGAAGAATATTCCTATAATTCCAACAAAATGTGGGTCATTTAAACAAATATTTCAACACTTTCAGGTTCACCTTAGAAAAGTCTTTCATTTTAATTTTCATTGGGAAACAATTGGATATAATTAATGAAATATCACTTTTAAATTATTTTGATAATCACCTAATGATTATGAATCACTCTAATGGACTGATTCTAGCATAGCCTCATTTTTCACCCCTTCCTATAGATATAGTCCTTAAAATGTTATTGGCTGTTACACCCCATGACATTGGATTGGCCTTGTAACTTGCTTTGGCCAAGAGAATGTAGTGTAATAGACATTGTGTCAGTACTGAGATTAGATCTCAAAAGGCCATGTACACCTGGGAATTTGCCCCTGCTGTTATGAAAACAAACAGGGCAGGCCTGCTGGGTGATGAGAACCAGACACACAACACCATTCCAGCAAGGTTCCTTCCAACCAGCCACCAGCCACCTTCTCTGCAGACACATGACTGAAAGCAGATGTCTCTAACCTAAGCCAGCGCAGACCTGATGAACCACCCTGCCAACCCATAAACTCATAAGCATCCTTAGCATGTGGTTGTTGTCTTAAGATATAAGATTTAGGGATATTTGTTATACGGCACATGGTAACTGATACAATCACCTTCCTTCCAAAGTTGCTCCTTGGACTTCATTCTGTCCCTCCTTTTTTCCCTCCCTTTGTGTTTTCTCAGTCACTATGAGCACTATATCTTATGACTCCTGATTCATCAATGCACTTTGATCTCTCCTCTAGTTTACTTCACATTATCGGTCATTTAAGCTTGTAAATTCTGTACATAATTGGATCCCAATGCTCTGCTATTATTCTCCATTATTTTTGTCACTGCACTAATATAGACCTTCATCATTTGTCCTCTAAAAGGTTTCTTTTCCTCGTTCTTTGGCTCCTTTAATACACTCTTCAATCATGACAGTACTTTTTTTACTAAGTCAAAATTGTTATTTGACTACAATATTATGTCAGGACATATCATCACATAAATGCAAGTCAGATCTTTAATAGCTGCCAAGGTCCTAAAGAATGCTCTGAACAACTTAGCATGGGATTCAAGATGTCCCACTATCTCATCCCAACGTTTCCTTCTAGTTGATCTCTACTGCATCTCTTCCCACTTGTTCAGGCACATCAAACCAGAATCACCAAACAACCAACCACATTCTTTTGCATCTCTGTGATTTGAAATGTTGTTCACTTCCCCTCTGACCTACTAAAATTCTGATCAACCAATTAATTTAACCATTGACAACTCTTCTCCAACAGGTACCAACCATCCTTGCCACCCCATCCCCTTCCCGGTGCCATGGTCACATAGATTTGTCCTTTCCCCTTAACATCTTGAACTCCATCATGAGAAGTTTTTCACTGCAGCTTAATCTCTATTTAGTCAAATGCTGGAGTGTTGTAAATTATTTGACAGTATGGCATATGAATCTCTGTACCCCTCATATACACACAGTACACGGCTTCATATGCTAAATGCAATGTGCTACATGGATCCTACAGACTCAGAGGGCAGAGGAACTGTTCAGAGGGAGTTCAACTTTCTGGCCAAGAGATTAATACAGGTATGGGGCAAATAGATATCTCTGACCATGATCAAAATGAAAAGCAATGTAGAACAGAAAGTTAGCTTTTGGCTTCTTCAAAATTCATAACTTAAAACATCACAATACAGCATCAACTACTTCACTCCTAGGCAGGAAAGTGACAAATGTAACTATGTGAAATTCAATTACAACCAGGCCTCAGAAGTATTGTAATATCTTTCTATTCTAACCCTTGTCTATTTTGCATAATTGGCAGTATCAGAAAACTCTTTGCTCTTTGTAAAACAGACTCCCCCGCCCCATTCTGCTATGAAAATAAAGAAATAGTTCACTGCCAAGACTCCCGTACTCAAGCAATAACTATTTACATGCACAAATTATTATATTCAGAAGAAAGTTCTGTAATCACATAGTCAGTGTGCCTCCAAAAAGAAACACAGTGACCCTGAGCAGTGTCTCGTAATTTCTCTAGGTCACTATTCCCTACCTGCAAAATAAATGTCTGAAACTAAGTTAGCACTAAACTTCAGTGAGTTTGTCAAAACATTAGTTTATTAAAACTGATGTTCACAATAATGTTCACATAAAGGAATGCAAGGGTTTTTGCAACAAAAATTTAAGTGTTATGTTTTGCACAATACGAAGATAACAACACACACCAATATAATTTTGAACAATCTTGAACAAAGTAAAGGAGTATTTTCATGGCCTCCAATGATGAACTTCAATTAAAAGGAACACTCTATCCCTACCACATGGTCCAGTTAATCAAGGTACTATTTTACATATTAAAATACTGGAATTATAGAGAAAGATAAAAGGCTTTGTAGGTGAATGAGCTGTGAGGCCTAAAACAGGATAGCTACCCTTCATCCCATTATGTGAAAAATTGCAATAATAATTTCTGTCTCATTGGAGGTTGTAAAGATTGAACGAGATAATATCCCCACGGTGACTAGAACAGAGAAGATGCTACATAAATGTTAATTTTCCTTTCTCCACCATCCCCAAGGAAGTTCAATAGAGCACTTCATGCATAGTTGGAAGCTACCTCTCAGCTGATTAATGTACTTATTTATTTTTTCATGATCCAACATTCTTTCATAATGATGAAATGCTGTATTTTCACAGATAATACTTCCTTTAGCGTCATTCATCTCCTCTGCTTACTATAAGGCAAGCTGATAATACCATTAAGCAGGCCACAGGGGCTGGGGTTATGGCTTAGTGGTACAGCACTTGCCTAGCAAGTATGAGGCACTGGATTCAATCCTCAGCACCACATACATAAACAGAATAAAGATACTGTGTCCGTGTACAACTAAAAAAATATATTTAAAAAAAAGGCCACAACAGGGCTGGGGTTGTGGCTCAGTGGTGGAGCACTTTTGCCTGGCATGTGCGATCCTAGCACTGAGTTTGATCCTCAGCACAACATACACACATACATATGTAAAATAAAGGTATTGTGTCCATCTACAACTATAATAAAACATTTTTTAAAAGGCCACAAAATGCTGGGTGCAGTGGCACACAACTGTAATCCCAGCGGCTCAGAAGGCTGAGGCAGAAAGATCCTGAGTTCAAAGCCAGCCTCAGCAACAGTGAGGTGTTAAGCAACCCAGTGAGACCCTGTCTCTAAATAGAATACAAAATAGGATTGGGGATGTGGCTCCTTGGTTGAGTGCCCCTGAGTTCAATCCCTAGTACCAAAAAATAAAAATAAAAAGCCACAATAAATTTATTCACAAAACAGGTCTCACACAAGTTTTGGCTTCAGTTGTATACTGGCATATGAGATAAATAATTAGGCAATATTAGACTATCTCTTTGTTTAGCAGAAATACTAGACAGAATGGAAAGCTTTGATCAGCTCTCCTCTGTACTAGGCAGGATACCCTATTTTAGGAAGGGAAGAATCTAGCACCTTCTTACAGAATGCTTTCTAGTCTCTAAATGCCATCCTCATCATAAACATAAGCAAAACTGACCTGTCAAAAAAATTTTATTAGAAATGAGGAGCATGTGTCCCCACTCTGAGGGTGAGAAATCAGACAGGAAGACAACTGTCTGCACCTTAAGAAGTTAAAGTCTAGTAGAGGAGGCAAACAGAAGAGGTTGTGTTCAGTGTGAGGAGCGTCAAGCTGCAGACAGGCACTGCATGCTGCCAAGCACAGGAGGGACCCTAACCTAGATCCCACGGAGTGGGGAAAATCTTCTTGACCATATTCAATATGTGTCGTTGAATTAAATCACAGGCAGTTCTGTGACAATTCCTTTTTTTTTTTAATTTTTATTGTTGGTTGTTCAAAACATTACATAGTTCTTGACATATCATATTTCACACTTTAATTCAAGTGGGTTATGAACTCCCATTTTTCCCCCGTATACAGATTGCAGAATCACATCGGTTCTGTGACAATTCCCTGTCTTCTCTTCCCTAGAGAGAAAACATCTCTTTGACTTTATTTTTAAACATTTAAAAAAATCTATCATAGTCTTTACTGAACACCCTTTAAATTCTCTCAGCATTGCCCAATCAGACAAATGGTAGTGTGTGCCAACAACAAACCACCTTCTGGTGTACCAACCAAGGCAAAAGAATACCATACAGGAGAAGAGGCACTCTGCAATTCATGAACCTGGTAACTGTCCAAATCTACAGGTTACCTCCTAGGCAATATCAGCTCAAAATCAACATCTCTTCCGGATGATCCAGACTGCCCAGTTCTAGGAACCTTTTGCCCAGATGGCCCAGTTCTAAGAATCTTTGTCTGCCTCCTCCCCTTTCCCCAGTGCAAACTTCTCTCTCTTTCTGTCTCACCGTATTTTAATGCCTGTAATAAAGCAGCACTAACCACCTGCATCAGGACTGTCTCGCCAACTCTCCCTGCAGCCTTTCTATTCAAGCTTGGTCTTTGGACCAGCAACATCAACATCTCCCCAAACCTACAGCATCAGGGTTGACACTGTTAAAATACCCATGACTTATGTGCCCTTTACACTTTGAGAAGAACATCGCTCACAGGCTATGAATTTCAGGATAAGAGGAGTGGAGCCTTATTTATTAAGAACTTATCCCAGGACCCAGCACTACATAAATACTAAGTACAATAAATGTTTGTTGAATCAAAATGATGACATGCTCTTATTTGATTCCCTCAACAGCACTCTGAGGTAGGTAGTGCTCTATGTTACAACAGAGAACTCAGGCTAGATAGAGACTTGAGGACATTTTGCTAAAACTCACAGCCAAAGACCAGCAGGATGAGTTTAAATCCTGTAACTTCAAATTCTGTATTCTTGTAACTTCCCCACAATCTCTCCCATGCATTATAAATCAGAACAAATATTTATGCAATAACTCTCACAACATTTATGCTAGAACTAGAATATTGCCCAGACAGGGTTCACAGTCATTTTGCTTCCATGTTCATGTTCATGGACTTATTTATTACTGTAGATGGCAAGAACCTACTGTGCTCCCATCGTGGGCAATGCATTACACTCAGTATTAAACATGAAGAGAAAAATAAAGCAAATAAGTTCCTGCCTTCATGGGGGTACCAACCCATAAAGAACAATCCTCGACCAAGGTGAGAAGTATTGTGCGCTTTTGTGTGTGTGTGTGTGTGTGTGTGTACACCGCGTGCATGCATGCAATAAACAGTAAAAATATGAGGAAAGGTATTTTTACACAACTATAACACAGACTGCCAAACAAAATCTGGTAAGGAAAGATAGAGAAAAAGAACCACCAGGGTTCCATTCAGTTTTCAATGCATCAAAGATTTACACACTCTTCCCATTATCATTAATGGCTGTTATGAATGTAATTTGTCCCCACGCACCAAGGGGAGAATAAATTCCTCATAGAGGGGAAATAGAGGGTATTCAAGGAAAAAAATATTTTATGCAGAAAGCTGATGACTGGAAGTTGATAATGAATGCAACAGGAATAATCGTATTTATTCTTTTAATTCCTCAGGACATGAGTCATTAAGGTCATGGGGCAATGCCAGAAAGACACACACACACACACACACACACACACACACCCCACATAGCACCTCTGAATTATCTAGCAAAGCAACAGTGGAAAAAAATGGCCTTTTAAAATTCAAGGCTAATGAAATTAGAAATGAAAATCAGGATGCAATAAAAATTAAAAGGAACAGAATTCCCATAACTCTACATTGGAAAGATCACATGGGAAGCAGAGAAGTAGAAGGATGATCAAAGAAGAAAATCCCTTCTTCTGAAAGTCCGTGCTCCCCCACGTCACTAGAGCTACTAATGACAGAAACAAAATACAGAAAGACGTCCTGTACAGGGAAAAAGGCAAACCCATTCTTAAGTGACTAAAATAAATGAGTCCAGGGGGTTGATAAGTGAATACAGATAATGGCACGAGGGACCACAAATATTCTTAGAGGTAAAGCTTGCAAGTCAGCAGACAGAGAGGTTTCTGTGAGCAGCACTATTGCATATTTTAATGCCCTCTTGGCTAATAAGAATCAAACAGACAGGCCAAGTGGAGATATGGGACTTGGAACATAATGTCTGCCTTCCTGGGGGCAGCATATCTTCAGGTGATTGGGAGGTTTTTGCTCCTCATCAGATCTTTATTAATCCATTGTCATGTCTCCGTATTTTATTATTCCTGCCAGGGTAACAGATTATATTCATGATTTCAGGTCATAAAGTATAACAACTAGCTCAGGGGACTAGAAACAATTTTAAAATTAAGAATGAGATACTACATTCCTTTTCTTCTCTGAGCCTCTTCTTTTTCACTCTGTACAATGAGTTAACACACACTATCCCCAGGGCTGTCACCTAAGAGAACTGACTCTTCTTGTGTATTTCCCAAAGGCAATGAAAATCCTGTAACATGTAGCCTCCCAGTACCATGCTGGCCTTGTAGGGAGCACTCGGTATAAACATGGGCTGCTACTGTCACTGCAGTGGAAACACTGCCACCATCCAGAGTCATGAAAGCCAGAAGCCTATGAGCTGTTGTCCTCTGATAGTTCATTTTTATTTATTTTTAATAGAAACACATTACAAATTTGGCCAAATCGGCAGACAAGTTGCCAAGGCCAGGGACAACCTTGACTTAGTATACTCTGATCCTAACACCTGGTACACCATTATAGAATGCTTAATGAGAAGTATTTCAGAAAATATGGTAAACTCTACAGCCAGGACTTGGATTCCTTCCAAAAGGAAGCAGTAAAGGAAACAATGAGTATTAACTATCTGTTTATAGTAAATCCATCCAGACAATGATATCCATATGGAGTCAGAGGAAGGAATATTTGTGCACCTTTATATCACTGAACTTCAGTGAGTGGACCATGCAGTACAAAACTCAGGAGCACTAAATAATGGTCTGGCTCTGCCTGTAATTCATCACCCATAACCGCCCTACCTGGAAGTGAACTATATGTCAAAAAGAAGTACTGTGGCACCAAACAAGGCTCCTTAAAGCTGCATGGTGATATTACACTCCTTTGGTTGCCTTTGGGAAATATATAGGTAAGTATCTAGCCATAGGTAAGTGAAATGAGTTTGGGATTGAGGAAATAGAAACTCTGATGGAAAATCAAGTTTGTGTACTTAAAGGAGAGACTTTTGTGCATGAAGGATTAAGAATACTACATACCGTCCTCCACCAATGAGCAATTGGAGCAGTATACTAACTCTAATGGGAGAAATTTTTAAATGCTGATGGAACAAGGTTTTGTAAAACTTGTCGGCATACTTTATTATATCTTGACTTAATATTATTATCAATAATAAGTAAAAGAAGTTATTTAAATATTGTACTTTTGCAGAAGAACTGCTCTGGATGAGTGGCCCTCGCAAAGTTTAAACGCCTCCATTCCATCGTTGTAATAATATTCCAAGGGTCAAAATGAACCCCCCTTTGTTTTTAAAAGAAAGTCACTTAGAGCTGGAGGTGTAGATCAGTGGTAAGACGCTTGCCTGGCATGCATAAGACCCTGGGTTTGATCTCTAGCACCAAAAAGCAGAAAAAGAAAAAAATAGTATAAAAGATACCATTTGCTTAGAATAAAAACAAACTGTCTTGAAATAAATTTACCATCCAGTTCATCCCATACCAGGAGGAAGACAAATGGAGAAAGAATAAACAGAAGGGAAAGCAATGACATCACAATATCAAGGGGTGACAGAGTATTCTTTAAAAATTAGATCCAGTTTATATCAAAGAGAATATCAGTTCTAAACCCTATAGACAAAAAAAAAACTTTTTTTTTAATTGCATTTTGTTGTTCAAGTTTACTGTAAATTACACATGACAAAGTAGTTCTTAAATAGTGCAAAATGAAGCGGCAACTACAATTTTGGTGCTGCGGTTTTTATATTTGGGTAGCTGTTAAAATAAGATGGAATGCTGGCACCAGTATCACAGCAGAAAACCAGCCACTGAATGAGGAGGAAATGGCCAAAGAAACACTGAGAAGTGACTGATAGTTTCCAAGGGATTTTAGTGGGATGATAGGGTTTTGTTTTGTTTTGTTTTGTTTTTTTGTCAGCTTTACTTGGGTTATTTCTGAATGAACATTTGCTTATTATAAAAGGGCATTCTGTGTATAATCTAGTAAAACTGAAAATTCCTGGCAGAGTCAATTCAAAAGAATGAAGCTGACAACCCCAGCCTTCTTTCGAAACTATTTGCGTGAGAATCATCACTCTGAAGCAAGCAAATTCCAGTCTGTTTCCTCACTCCCTCAGCCACCTACTCTGGGGCTCCTCTGGTTGCCTTGGGGAAATATATAGGTAAATATCTAGCCATAGGTAAGTGAAATGAGTTTGGGATTGAGGAAATAGAAACTCTGATGGAAAATTAAGTTTGTGTACTTAAAGGAGAGACTTTTATGCATTAATCCCCTTGGGATTGCAGAGCCAATCAGCTCATGGGAGTCAAGTGGGGAATGACAATCTGAAGGCACCAGATCAACAGAAAGGCCATTTTATTTATATTTTAACTCAACTTTTAAACGATTACGTCCTAAGATATATCTGAAACAGAAACTCAAACAAATGCCGAAAGAACTTCTGGGAACTTGAGAAACTGAATTCTTTTTATGGCAAGTATGTGCCTCTCAAGTTCAAAGTTCCAAACTTATGATTTTATCTCCTTGGAGAGACTGGAAAGAAAGAGGAGGAGGATCCCTTCAAATGGAATTCGCCCTTCTGTTTGAGGGTAGAAACTGTATTTAACTGCACAGAAGAACATAGGATCAGGAGACTGCTCATTTTCCCACCCCTCCCTTTTTTGTTAAATTCTCTAAGGCAACTGGATTTTTCCACATGCTCAACTTGAAGTATCATTTGAAATATTAATAAATCCTTAGAAAGCTGAAAGCATGTCTCAGTGACTCTCAACAAACATCATCTATTTGCAGTATCACTTGCATATGGTTCCTGAGATGGATGAAGTCATAAACAACGGGGAGTTCACTTTGAAGGACATTGAAAGAAAACTGAAAGTGACCCTGCTTAGGGAACTTGCCCCAAACCTGAGTTAAAGCCCATTTCTGCCACTTCCTGGCTTGGACAAGTTTCCCATTTTCTCTGTATCTTTACTTCCTTGACTTTAAAATGGGTTTTTAATCATACCTATCTTTTAAAATAGTGAGAAAATGTAAGGTAAGCACTTAGCAGGGTACCTTTCACATAGTAACCTCTGAATAAATGTTAACTGTGTTATTTTTTGGCTCATATCAAAGAACATCACTATCATTGAAAAGGTCTTGGTGTGGTTGGTTTATGCTCCAAATAAAGGTCCGGAAACTCCAAATTTCAGGCATAGAATTTAAAAGGAAAACATAATTAGTTTTTACGATCTCACTTAAAAACACCTTTCAAAGTAAGAGAATAATGTACATTTTGAAAACTCCCTGTAAAATCTTAAACTTTAAAAGAATGAAGCAACCAAAAAAAACTATCAGTATTTCTTCTGATACCCAATATACTCTGAAAAGTTTAACACTGCCTTCTTCCCTAATACATTTTCTTGCTCCGTATTACTGAAAGTGGAAGCATGAAAAAATAGAAAATAAGTGCAAAATCAAATCCAAACTCCAAATTATCAAGCAAAGTCAATAATCTTTTAGCTGAAGGGTTAAAAGACTTTTTCCATAAAATTCCAAACAGCAAAGAAATAAATTAGGCTTTGTGGGCCACCTAAGGGGTGTGTTGGGGGGGGGTGTCTCTCTCCTTCCTCCTCTTCTTCTTTTTTTCTTCTTCTTCCTTTTCCTGTTCCTCTCTCCTCCTCCTTTTCCTATTTTAGCAATGCTTTAAAATTGTGAACCCCATCCCTTGCACCACGGCCAGATAAAAACAGGCCTCAGGGCTGGATTTGCTAACAGGAGTCAACAAACCTTAGAGCAGAGGTCAGATCCTGCCTGCAGCCAATTTTGTAAATAAAGGTTTATTGAAAAACAGCCTGTGCCATTCATTAACAAATTCCCCAAAACAGAGGTGAATTATTTTCACAGAGACCTTATAGCCCACAAGGCAAAAATATTTACTCTCTGGCCTTTTTTTAATAGAAAAATGTTTGCCACTGTCTGCACGAGAGTATTGAGGATATTCATGAATACCACTTTTCTCTTTCCTTTGCCACTAGGAGAAGAATTAGAGCAAATGGTCTTGGTTACATCCCTGAGAGTTGGCTTTTCTTGCCAATATGAAATACCATAAAAGTCAAAACATGACAGATTTTATATACGAAACTAGCGTTAGGTAGAGAAAACTTCCAGACACCCATTTGTTTCTTAAAATGGGTGGCATGTATTTTCATACTTTTTGTAGCAGCAGAGAATGGGAAATGCTGCCTTTTATGAAATCCTGTGAGAAAGCAATAAGAAGCTGAAATAGCCTGTCTAAAAACCCCAGGATAAGATATACAACGTAAACACAGGCAGAAAAACACCCTTTTGAAGCATATGAATGTTGGGTGAGCGTGCATGGTACTTTAGAGAACACAGCTGTGTCATTTTAGTCAGGATGATGACCTGCTTCTACCTATCCATTTCAATTCAGTCCATTAAAAGGTATAAAACTAGGTAAATAGAGTAAAACACTCACACATGTATATACATTAATACAAAAATCTAGCCCAAACAAAATCATTTCCAAAAGCTGCACTTCTTAACAAGTCAGCTCTCTCTCAATTCTATATGTGGAATATTTTATCCTAGGAACCAGATTTGGAAAGTACTTTGAAACCGTTTTTATATCTGTTTGGTTTTCACTTTCCCTCTGTAACATGCATAGTCAAAACTCCTTCCCGCCCAGCAGAAGCTCCAGGCTCTGACTCTATCCTGCCAAGTTTTGATGGTGGCCAGTCCAGCCTCCAAGGAAGAACCTGCTTTACTGCCTGGCGAAAGACTAGAATTTGAGTTGATTGTCTCCACTGACCTCAATCCTAGAGGTTGGGAGATGATGGAGGATTCAGCAAACAGATTCTTCTGTTGAACCCTCACTGTCTTCAATCATCCTCCAACCTGAGCAGTCAGCTATTTTCATTGGTGCATAAAACCATTTTCCATACTGGTTTCCATTACTGCTTGGAAATTGAAAATACCAGCAGAACAACTCCCATGCAGGCAGAGATCATGTCTGTTTGAGCTCCCCAAAATATATTTAGCCCTTAGTGTATTTCACAGCATAATCACTGTAAATCCATTCACATATTTCATGAGTATTCATGCATCCTTATCTTGCACCAAAGATAGTTTTTGAAATAAGTGTTTTTTAAGTAATACTAGCGTAATTAAAAATAAATAAATTAAAGCTTATTATTGTGATCACAACTCATTTTTTTTTGAAAAAAAATTGTCATAAAATCTGAGACAATTATTCAGTGAAATAGGTAACTCAGTGCCTGGCATATATTAGAAGGTTAGTGCACAGATGGGTAGATGGATGGGTGGGTAGGTAGATGGAAGGGTAGATGGATGGATGTGTGGGTGGGTGGATGGGGGGATGGATGGGGGGATGGATGGATGGATGGATGAGTGGATGGATGGATGGATGAATGGATTGGTGGATAGGTAGGTGGGTAGGTGGGTGGATGGATGGATGGATGGATGGATGGGTGGATAGGTAGGTGGGTAGGTGGGTGGATGGATGGATGGATGGGTGGGTGGGTAGATAAGTGGGTGGATGGGTGAATGGATGGGTGGATGGGTGGATGGGTAGGTGGATGGGTGGGTAGGTGGATGGGTGGATGGGTGGGTGGATGGATGGATCCATTCATGTATGGGTGGCAATGCCAAACATCAGATTTGTGCTTAGTTTCTAGATTATGCAGTTTATCCACAAATTTCTCTGAATACCTATTTGAATAAGCTTGTGCATCTTGCTCACTTCTATTGAGAGCAAAAAGTGATATCGGAGTTTGTTATAGGGATCTATTAGCAATGAATTGATGGCAAGGATTCCAGTAAGCTAAAAATCCAGGGCTTGCAACCCATCAAATTCTTATTTTCTCTCAGTTTTAAAAGGAGAAAATGTTAGCTTTGTGAAACACAAATCAATAATTTTATTGTGAAAGCCTGAAAAACGTTGCTAATTTAAGTATTAGCCAAATATCCTTGAAGACTTTCTCAAGAAAAAGGTGATTACCAGAAAGAAGCACTGTGTCTCTGAAAATAAACTGTATTAAATTCACCTAAGTTTTAGTTTTCATACAGTAAGAAAATGGTACAGGCATGATGTGTCTTGATTTTAACAAGATATTTGACGATGTTGATGTTCTTTCTGGTCAAAATGCAGATTGGCTTAGCAGTAAGATGATTGAAAAAAAAGCAATGGCTAAAAGATGCCATTAATAAATGACTATGTGAGTCTTCTTGAATGTGCAGAAATGTCCAGCTGGAAGTGAGCAGGAGGCATGAACTTGAATAATAAAAAAAATTGAAAATGTTGACTATTCTGCTGTAAAGTGGATGAAACAATTTATGGAAGTCTTAAGCATTTGATTAACCACAAGTGGCTCTACCCATGGAAAGGAAATGACTTGGAGCAATGGAGAATGGTGGGAGAAAAACAAACTCATGCACTGTTCACTTTGAAATTCTAAGAGCCTATGAAACACCTATGCAGAAGGGAAACAGAGGCCTACTAAAAAAATCATGTGTGTATCTTCTGGCCCCCACTGAGATTTTCATGCCTAAACTTTCTTTGCTCATATTTACCACTTTAGCAAAATTATAATATGCATAGTTCCCCAAAGACATACCACAATTTCCAACTTTGTCAGATTCTTTTCTCTTTTATCATTAATATTTTATATTCATATTATAATTTTCTTCCATGAGTAAAATTCTTCTCACCCTGTCAGTCCATCTCCTAAGAGACCTTCAGCTCTTCTTCATCCCACCCACTCTCCATTTCATATCTTGGCCTTTCTTGGGTAACATCATCTTGTACATCCTACAAGGGATTTCTCTTATTCAGTATATATTCTGCTTAGTGCTCTCCTGGCTTCTATGTGCTTTCTTTCTTTTTTTTTTAGTTTTTGGCGGACACAACATCTTTGTTCGTATGTGGGCCGCACGTATGCCAGGCGAGCGCGCTACCACTTGAGCCACATCCCCGGCCCTCTATGTGCTTTCTAATAATCTCTTTCACTATGATGACTTCAACATCATCATACACTGATAAGTACAAATTTTATGTCTTGTCACAACGACACCTTCAAGTGAAATCACTACAGCTGAATGCTTGCAGGTTCACTCTACTTCAAACTCAATAGTGTTCAAAACTGAACACGCCCCTATGACCGATGTCCTTCAAAATACCCCTACCTTCTGAGTTCTTTATTTCAGTTGTTGACACAACCAAAGACCCAGTTCCCAACACTAGTACCTGATGATTTCACCCCTTAATATAGTGAATTCCAAGTTGTCTTCTCCATTTCAATTGCTGCTTTAGTTTAGACTAATTTCTCACCTAGATGGGCCATCCTTTGGCCTGAATCAATCCTCGTTACAAATCTACTCTACAGAAGATACAATCATTACTTGGCCTTGCTTAAGCCCTTTAATACTCCCCCTCGCATCAAATTAAAAGTCCAAGAGTCTCAAAACTGCCCTAAGGAAGACCTGGTCTACAAGGCTGAACTCATAAGGTTAAACACAGTAAGGTTTAGAACCTAAAGACTATCTGGTTCCAAAGCTCTCCTTAACCAAAATGCCAGGTCACTTGTACTGTTGGCAAACTCTTCTTTGGAAACTGAAACTAGAGACCATAGTTTTATCAGCATCTTTAAAGCAATAAAGAGAAGCGAATCTTTTCCATTTCTATACATATCCTTGGAAGGCTTTGGTGACAACCCAAAGAAAGCAGTACTTCCTTCAATGATTTCTTTTGTGTTCCAAACCACCAATACACATGATCTAGATAATTAAAAGTCCTACTTCATTCTTGAGAAGATTCATATAATTTTTAAATCCAGAATTTATTAAAAATGTGGCAAAAAAAGAGGAGGTAGGAGTGGAACTTTAAATAACTGAATAATAATCAAAGAGCTATTCAAGAAAAATGGCCACATAATTAGCATCCGTGGGTAACAACTATTTAATCATGATTAAAGCTATGACAGATATAATATAGTTACATTTTAAGTACTATAACTGTCAGTGTATTCGCCACATTGAGAGAGAGTGTGTGTTTTCTAAGTATTTAAGGCATTGACTTAATGTAAATGAAGTTATTCCTTGAAAGCTTACAGGGAGAAGAAGCCTATAATTTCATTGCTTTCTTCATCTAATCATCCAATCAGATTCAGTAGGTAATAATTGACAATTCCATCAGCATAAATATATTACCACTCAATTGAAACTGTTACCAAAACAATTAAAAAATAAGTATTTCATGTAGTTCAAGTTTTAGGCAAACTTATTCTTTTTAGGAAATCTTAAGTTGTACCTCAGTCCACACAAAGTCTAAAGAACTATTCCAATCAATGTCTGTAACCGCCCAGGTAACAATCAATGTCTGTAACGGCACAGGTAAAAGGTTATAAATATAACCATTAAATCAGGGGGGAAGACATGACCTGTTCAAGGCATTATATCACAGGACAAGGAACTCCTAGAGTTGTGTCTGTGTCCTACGTAAGAAACAATCATACAGCAATATAGTGAACTTTCATAGAACTACTTAAAAGACACCTAAAATTGAACACAAATATACAATGTAGCATTTAAGACACAGAACCAGCTAGAGGTACTCATCAAAGGCTCACAGTTACAGTAGTGTATTTTTTAAAGTTTTGTGTGTCAGAGTCACAGTCCCCATTGAGAATCAGAAAAGGTCTGAGACTTCATATTCTAAAAACATAAACATACGCACAAATGCAGAGCCCAGACACAGCTCTTCTCCAAACGCATGAAATAAGAAGCCCTAATTGAGAGGTTCAAATTCCATCCTCAGTAAAGAACATTACAGAGTATGTGCCTCTCCTATTACTCCAAAGCCTCTCTGTAAGAAAGTGTCAGCGTTATCCCTAATTATTGTAGCTTTTTAGAGAAGCAAAGCACACCACTGTCTAATTTTCTACACACAGCAAGCCTGGCCACTTATCTTCCTTGTGCTCATGTCTAAACTCTGCTGCTTCCTTGTCTCCTGTCTCTTTCTGCCTGCCTGTCCTATCCTCTGTTGGCTTTGATCATCCCTGTACTTTAAGACTCAGCTGCTACACAAATAGCTGTATCTTAACCTTCTGAGCCTGTGTACTTGAACCATCAAAAATTGGTGGAAAAAACATCTTTCTCCTAAATAAGAGGACTTCTGGGAGACTTTAGTTAGTGACCATTAGCTTCTCTTCCTTCAAGTCAGCCAGAGTCACAGGGTCTTTAAGCATCTAGGTCAAAAGCCTAGGGGCAAGAAGATCAGAAGTCACCAGAAAGTAATGAATAATGTTAGTGAGGTTAAAGGTTAAACATCAATCTGATGTTTGATGACTGACACTGTCCTAGCTTATATTCACATAAAGAAAAAACAACTAGGTCTAAAGCTAAACTCACTGCATACTGATTTTTAACCTAACAAAAGCTATAACATATTGATTTTTGAAGATTCTAAAAACAAATGTAATATAACGAGTAATATATACAAATGAATACGATATTTTGGGCACAAGATAAATAAGAGATTTTAAATAGGTGAAATATTTTAAATAGATGAAAATGGCAAATAGAGATTATTTCTTGCTTAAACACTCCTGTTTTTATGAAGTGGAATAAAAATTAGGTAAAATGAATTAATTCCTAAAATAGATTATTCTACGACTTAAATATGAATATCATCAGATCCTAGTGTTCAAAGGGCTTTTTTAACGCATGTTTTTAAAAAGAACTGGAGTTTGTACTGGGATTAGAAAATACTTGGAAGATATGAATGAAAATACAGAATAAAGAAGATAATTTGGAGGGATCAATAATCATCACAATAGATTAAAATTTGTGAATGAATCTCTGCATCCCGTTGTGAAAATTTCTGAACTTGAAGGTTAAAATCTTTTAAATTCATTCACACAATATACCTTTTCACAAAATACTTCTAGCTTAAATTTATAAACTTGTTTTTTTGTTGTGATGTAGGTTTTTTGTTTGTTTTAAGTGCTAGATATTACACCTGGGGCCTTGTACATGCAAGGCAAGGGCTCTTCCACTGAATCAAATCGCTTCCCTCCACCCCTAAACTGATAAGTTTTTAAAATGACAGTGTGCCTTTATTCTACTTTTCCCCACAAAACAATTATTGGGGATAATCTTGCATCAGTAAATCTCACCTAATATTAACATTTATAAGGAGGCTAATAGTTATCAATTTTATACGAGATATTTACAAAATATTTTTAAAAGAAAGTTTGAAATATTTTTCCTCTATTTTCTCCTTTTTTCAAGCCACAGGTGTCTGCAGGCCTAGTTCAAAATGTACATGTGGGTCCATGGCACCTTCTCTGACCATTCCAGGAAAAAATGTGAAGTGTCTCTTAGAAGAAGATACACAGTTTTACTGCAATTCACCTGAGTCTCAGCAGGAAGGAGCACATTAGAGTGAGAAGAAACAGTTCTGGGCTTACCTGATTGATGTTTGAATTCTGTTAGAGTAGGTGGCTTAGAAAGATATGAGCAACAGAGGTGGGAAAGGAAGTCCAGGCTCTGCACCTGGGCAGCATCCACGAGGCCATTACACCACCGGGGCCTCCATCTGCACTCAGACAACTCCCTATTAGTCTGTAGAAAATTGATACAACCTACGCTGGAAAATTTTCAACAAAACAAAATGGGCTCAGAAGCACTAAGCCATGGTGGAAGCTGCAATAACACCCCAAATACATCATACACGAGGAGAGAGGTTCTCAGACCAAATATAAAAACTTGCCTCACGGGCAACCCCAGGCCATTTCCTTTATTAGATGCATCAGTTCCATGTCAAGGTATACCTCCATCTCACCAAATAAACCCTTTATGCGTTTTCCACCTATGTCTCTCGACTGAAATCTTTTAGGAACACAACAACCAAGGAAGCCTCCACCCAGTAACAATTTCAACTGGCCGCTAGCTTGCTACACACCTCAGCTTTCTCATCAGTGAAATGGAGCCAACAGTGCTTTATAGAGATGTGGTAAAGATCATAAATAAACCTGTCTCACCTATGGTGGGTACATAATGGATCACATTTCATACTATTTAGATCATTTATCATTGTCCATATGTTTCAATCTTGTTCTCCGAGGTATACTTCAGGGCTAGATTAAGCATCCATAGTTGGTTGGATGATGATCTACCCAGATTCACAAGGCCTGAAGTGCTGGACAGGTCAATCAGGACATGGGGGCATGGTTCTATCCATCAGGAAAGGAGATGTCTTCCAAACGTTCATTCTGTCCTTTCCTCTGTCTCTGCTGGATGAGTATCTCGTCATATGAAAACGCAGTGAGGATCACACATGGGTGACCAGAGCTGTGTTGCCCTTCCTGGGAGAAGCAGGGTTCAAGCTCCAATGTTGATAAGCTCTGGTGTGAGATTCTGCTCATACCCACCAAGCAGCCATTTCTGAAACTACGGCTGCACTTACTTGCATTTCAAACTTTAGCACACAGATGAGAAATAATGATGTTTAAATATGTTTTCTCAAGTTACCAGCACTTTGTTATCTCTATACATTAACAAATAAGATGAAAATCCACAGTCAGATGATTTTAGTCACAACATACTCCTAATTCACTACTGAATCTCTGCCCAGGACCAAGCAACCAGATTTTGTTTTGTTTTGTTTTATCTGAATTTGCAAAGCCCTACCTCTTGCTTACAAGTGACAATATCTGAAGGTGGTTAACTATGGCAGAAGCAGTAGCTACAAACTTTGGCAGTAAACTGCTCTTCAGACAGTTCAAAGTCCCAAGGTGGGAAGGACAAAGGGACAGCTATAATGTGGGCTGCCTTTTTCCTAGGCAGTTCCTTTCTGGCCAGGTATGCACAGTTCTCCTTGTGGCTCATTTTGTGGCACAGGACAGCCGGGGACAAACTATAGACTGCTCTGCTCCTGATCTTCAGACTGACTTTCAGTGGCTGAAGGATAATCTATACTTTCCCAGTGTACTTTCAAATTTGTGGAGACTGCAGAGGGGCCAACATTTACTTTCCATTCAGGTTTATGTACTGTGCAAGGAGTCCTGGAGAAGGTCTGTCTTCTTTCCGCTTTATTACAGTTCAATTTCACGTGTAAGCTGAACCACCCCCACGGGACTTCTTAAACGTGAAGGTTTCTCTTACCTCTTCCTGGAACCCGAAACTGGCAATTCCACTTTAGATTTTTCCCTCTGTCTCCAAAACTAGAGAGAAATAAGCCCATTTTTCACTCCTTTAATTTATAATCATCTACTAGAGTTCATACAGAGTAGATCTCAGGTCAAAATGATTTACTTGTACAGCACAGTTAAAGTCAAATAGCAGGGCCACAAATGAGAATAGATTGCTTAGGTTCCTGGAGTTACTGCTTTAAATTTTGCACGAAGAGAACTGGCAAAGGCTGACTTCAAAGATGGTAAATTAAGCATTAGTTCCTATTTGGAACTAATATAGCTACTAGGATTAAGCACTTGTTCTCCCTAATTCATCAGGAATCTAAGAAGCAAAGTTTTCATACTATGAACTAGAATTGAAAGAACGAAGTACATTTACCTCCCAAGCAAAAATACAAAACGGGAATTCAAACTTTGCCTCCTTTCTGCTTTAGAGAAGGGTGGTTTCAGTATTCAACCTGCACAGCCTCATAGGGGTACCCTTAGTTTTAGTGCTCTTCTGTCACTTTTTTGAAATTCTCAATGACTTTTGAACCAGAGGCCCTGCATTTTCATTTTTCATGCCCCTTACAAATATGTCACCTGATGTATTTTAGATATAAGAACATGATTACTCGGTTGCCCTTACTGTTTTATTAATACAATAGAATTCAACCTTGCATTCATTCATCATTAATGGCCTAATTTGTTGAGACCTACTATGTGCTAGAGATGAAAGAAATTTCAACTAAGACAGATATATTCACTGCCTTCATAATTATCAGTCTAAAGAAAAAAGAAACAGTGAAAATTATAACATTTAAGGGAAAAAAAACATATACATGCTAAACTGACCTTTAATGCATAAACAAAAATTCCACAGTTAAAAGGATATATTTCTAGAAGCTGGGATATAGTTCAGTTGGTAGAAAGCTTGCCTTGCATGAACAAGGCCCTGGGTTAAATCCCTAGCATCACACACACACACACACACACACACACACACACACACACACACACACAAAGGGATATATTTCTAAATTAAGTAAATATACCTAACCAATTTTGCTGTTCCTCCTACTTGTCTAAGTCTACCCCTTCTTTCTACAGGCTGAGGGATACAGCAGTACTGCTCCTCCACGCAAAACTCAAGTAGCTAATACTTGAGGGCCAAGTGCAGTCCAGTTTCGGGAAACTTTTTCAAATTTGGAAAGATTAGCATTTTGGAAAGGAACATAAGTGTTTCCAAGTGCAAGTTAAAAGAACATAACTCACATCACATGATCTCAGGAGATCCACTTATCTAGAAGGACCAAGTTCCAAGCACCCCCATCAGTTGCTGTACTATAAGATATATTTTGATCATCTACCAGAGGCAGTGCGGCAAGGTGATCCTAGTGACCAGTATATCTGCATTAATAGGTAACTTACAGGTGTCCTTCCAACAATGCAGGACTGCCACCTAGATTGATAATATTTTGAAATAGAAATGTTTGGTAACACAAACTTAAGAATGTCCTGGTAGTGGGCCAGAAAAGACATTTTATCCACCAACAAAGACTGAATTAAAGAGAATGTTTCTGAGTACATTTACCACCTTTAAAATACACAGTGGCAGTGAGTCTCAACCCCTATCCCTGGTAATTTCTCTTTTTCCTTTTCAGAAAAAGAGTAAATAAGTTCATTTTGTTTAAAGTAAATGGCTGAGGTAATCATCATGGTGTGCTGGCAGAAGCACCTGCTAAAGACCCTTGACAAAAATGACTGGATCAATACAAAGCAATGTCTGTGAATTATCTTGCGGTAACATTTTCAACTTTTGACTATTTCCATGCCACTGGTACTAATATAAGAAAAATGGGAAGGAAAAAAAAAGACCAGCACTTGATATTAACTTGATCAAAAATATTTACATTTAAACAGGTCTTTATTTTAAGCACAGAGTTATTGATATGCAAAACAAAATTTTGGAGAATTTCCACTGTACAATGAGGTATTAGAGTATCAGACACAGAAATGACCTTATCACAAAAAAGGAAGGGAAATGAATAGTGTAATGCAGAGAACATATGTCAAAGATGTCATGGGCCCCAAACCAGTATCTTTCTTAGAAGCATACCTGGATTCAAAATTTCCCAGAATACTTTTATGGGAGTCATAAGTCAAATATATATATATATATATATATATATATATATATATATATATATATATATATATATATAGTGATTGGTAACAGGGTGTGCTGAAAGTATAGAAGGGGGTCCTGACAATCAAATATGGTAAATAGTGCTCTCCCCAACTTCCCACCAAGAATGTTGATAAAGTCCCTGGGAGCCTAGGAAAAGGAGCATGCAGACCAGTGTGCAATCCATAGACGCTATGGAGAAGCCAACATTCAAATTAGTTTTTCAAAGACAAGCATAACTGGGCCTATGAGGAAGGGAACCGGAAGATAAAGGGAACAATGTGTACAAAGGCATAAAAATGGGATTATATAGAGGGCACAAGAAGCCTTAGAAGATTCAGTTTGGCTAAAGTAAAATGCACAAGAAGAAGGCCAGCGGACCTAGATCAGTGCTCCTAGAGGCACAGCGTAGACGGTCTTCAATTTACAGGGATATTTTAAGTATGAAGGGCCACAATCAGTGTCAGGAACATCCTCTGTCAGAAACATGAGGATGGATTGGAGGAAGAAAGGAATGCAGAACAGAGCCAGCAAAGGACAGATACTCCCCATTCACCAATGAGCCATTTTGAAATCAAGGTGATAGTGCACCATGACACTAAATAATATTTAATGCCAAGTGACTTTTTAAATGGTCACCCAGATCTTATGACAGCATCTTTCACTTATATATAGTTGTATATTACATTAAACAACCATCTCAAAGTATATTCAAGAAAAATTTTTCTCACTCTAATGGATTGATCCTCTGGTCTCAAAATAATTCAGAATTACATCCTTCTGATTCATCTTTAATTTCAGTTTCAAAACATTTTTTATCTTTCCCTTACAGTGTACTTGTTACAGTTTTTAAAGAATTACATACAACCATCAAAGGTATTTTATTTTTATTTTGCTCAATTCCCCTGAGTATCAAGAATGAAAGCTTCTAAACCTTTGGAATGAGCTCTAATCTTAGAGAACACACACCTGCAACTATCACTGACAAGCTTTATTTTTCAAAGATAGAATAAAAATCTAGCTACATAACACAATACTGAAATTTGTTGTTGGTAGAATAACAGTAACATCTTTCTGAGAGAAAGCGTCTAGGAACCAAAGCAATAAATGTATATACTTCTGGGTTACGCCCTGTGTTATAGTTGCTCCTTTTGTTTCATCAATCAGAGTTTCAAACACAAAGCTGTAGCACAGTATTGAGATTATATGAGAAAATGTGTAAATAAATGTTTTGTGTATTGTACAATGCTACATTAAAAGTACCTGACACTAATTGACTTAGAACTCTGAAAAATGAATTTTACTTTTTAATTGGTCTCCAATGTTAGCAAAAGAGAATAAAATAAAAATTTTATGAACAAATATTTATAACAAATTATATATACATGTGAGTATATTGGAGGTGGGGATGTTAAAGGAAGGATGGAAGGGTTTCAGAGTGGGGGTATAACTCAGTGGTAGAGCACTTGCCTAGCAATGTGCAAAGTCCTGGGTTCTATCCCCTCTCTCTCTCTCTCTCTCTCTCTCTCTCTCTCTCTCTCTCTCTCTCTCTCACACACACACACACACACACACACACACACGAAGGAAAAAAAAAAGAAAAGAAAGAGTCTTACAAATATGACAGGTGGTATTTAAAAGTACCACCATGAGCAAACAAACTCACAATATAGTGGCAAATAAAAAACAACGAAAAACATTTGTGAGACATTAGACTATCTATATAGATATCTATATGATATTTCAAGTTATGGTCTGTGGAGGTCCAATACACCTAGCAACCAAGTGTATTATCTGTTCCTGAATATAAAAATCTGCTGCTGATAACTCTATCATTAGTTCACTTGCCAGTTGAGAATATGTCAAGGGGAGCAACAGTAAAGTAAAAATAGATGAAAATACAACCAAAGTTCTATATTTCTTTTCTTTTCCTTTTCTTTCCTTTCCTATTCGATGCTATAGACAAAATTATTTCTTTACAACTATTTATTAGTCTGCTTCTGTTCGTTACTTTGTCCCCCAGAATCTAGAATGTTGCCCAGCATAGGGCAGGATTCAGTAAATGTCTATGTAATAACTCTGTTAGAAACAATCCCATTTATTAGGAATCTACTTTATCAGGTTAATGTTAGGTGACTTACATATACTTCAAATTCACAAAAAAATCAATGAGTTCATACCTCTACTCGTACTAAATGAAGGCACTAAAGTGAGAGTCAGTAACTTGCCCAGAGCCATGAAACTGATGAGTGTCTCCCACTGAGTGTCCACAACCTGGGGTTCTCCAGCTTTGCAAAACAAGGCATGGCCATAGAATCATGTGAACCCATCAACAGAAAGCAGTACTTTGAGAATTATGAAGACAAGAAAAAGTACTAACATTTAATTTTACATACCATCCCAAGGAAAATAAATATTGTTAAAAAATCTGATTGCATGTAAAATTCTGAAGCATCTCACCTAGAGAAAAACATGTTGTTACCCTCATCTTAAGCTGTAAGTAATGCTACAGAAGCAATCTGCCAAACACTACAAGCTTAACGAGCCAAGTAAGAAAAGTATGGAGAGACACACTGCATCTCCCTGGTGCGGTATCATCTGCTATCTTAAAATCCCATGAGGTTCAAGTTCAGGTTTCTAACTAGACTGCACGACTCTCGTGGTAAAACCACTCCCCACAAAGGACAATTGTCTGAAATTACACTGAAATCAAATGTATATCGAAAGATGCCACACAGGGAAGACGCACGCACTGCTGTGTAATTTAATGAAACCTACTGAGCACCGAGGGCACAGGCTGCCAAATTGAATTTTAAATGGTTCCTACCAGGAGGCTATAATCAGGAGAGCCACGGTGGGGGGAAGAGATAAATGAACTGACTTTCTTCCACCAGGTGATCAAAATAGAATGCCATCTTTATGCATGAGATGAAAAATAAAAGTTAAAATATTCACCCTTCACACCTCTGCTGTTTTTTTTTTTTTTTTCTACTAGTTCATGGTCATTTCTAGACTGTCTTTCCCAAGGCAACTCTGTGTTAATGAACCTCACGCAAAATGACCTTTTTTCCCACCTTGATTTTTATTGCATTTTATGCTAGACAAATATAAAAAAGTACAAACTTCTCCATAATCCAGCAGACCCAGTCCAACACGAGGCTGAAGATTGACGATTCAGTCACAGTAGGAGCTTGCCTTTCCAGAACAGTCAAGAAAGTGTCAAGAAGCAAAAGTCATGTCTTGTTAAGAGCAAATAAAGTGACAGCCTCACATGTGAAGATTTTTTAAATGCTCTTTGTATAAATCCATATATTTAGCTCCGATCTTTCTCATGAACTCCATGCCCAACAGTCCCAACTGTCCACCTGATTTTCCACCAAAGTTTTAGTCAGTTTTTTGTCACCGTGACCAAAATACTCAACAAGAACAACTTAGAGGAGGGAAAGTTTATTTGGGGCTCATGGTTTCAGAGATCTTAGTCCACAGACAGCCAACTCCACTGCTCAGGGCCCAAAGTGGGGCAGCATGTCACGGGGAAGGGTCCAATGGAAGTTGCTCAGCTTATGATGGTGACAGGAAGCAGAGAGGGAGGGAAGCAAAGATGTGTCATCCAAGACATGCCCCAGTGACCCACCACCTCCAGCCACTCCCCACCTGCCCAGTTACAATCCAGGTATAGTCCATTCAAAAGGTCATAAATCTCTTAATCCAATCATTTCACCTCTGACTATTCCTGCGTTAATGGGGGCTTTGGGAAGACATCTCACATCCAAACCATAACAAAGTCTCACAGGACTTGAACTACAAAATGCCTGGAACTGAATGGATCACGTTCCAGGGTCTCACAAATCAGGACTCACCTCCCTATTCCCGTAAAGGACTGCCCTATTCTAGGAAGCAGGTGGATGTGAAAACAGGGAGCAAGCACTGATGCTTAATCCCACCAATGACAATGAACTGCCAAGCCACATCTGTTGTATTTTTATCCCATCTTTCATATCTCTGCGTCTCTAACATTTTATGGAATCCAAGCCCTCACTCTGTAGATCACTAGGAAGAGGAGCCAGGTCCAACCAAGAGAACTGCAGACTTTTTTCTTACTGAAGCACTTGAGGGCAAGGCAAACAGGGAAACCAAGGCAGAAGCAATGCTATGAAGCGGGACACAAGGAGAAGATTGAAATTCAATGACCATGTGGCTACAGTGGCTAGCCCCTGGCCAATGAGGAATATTCCAAAATTCCTAATGTATCTTTGCCTAGCTTTTTTGTTTGTTTGTTTCTTGGTTTTTTTCTATAGTAAAACTGAAGACCCAAGAGGAAGGACTCAGGATCTGTAGCTGAGTTGGGCTAAGGATTTGCATGAGCTGACCTTGTTCCATAGCCTACCCAGTATGTGTGCTGCACAGGATCTTGGGGGCATCTCTCTGAATCCTCTTTGCACCTGCATCACATCATCTGTCCAACTCTTTATACGAAATGTGGAGCCTCTTGATAGCAGACACTGTCATATTCAAGTCCAGGCCTAGCACTGCCATTCAGCAAAGTAGGGGATCTGATCAACAGTTGCAAAATCAAACTGAATTAAAGGTACATACTTAGTAGCTTTTCAAAGAGTCTATGCTATATCAAGTTTCAAGCAGATGGCAAATTATTATTGCCTACTCTCTCACAGGCACTCCACTAGGTTCTAGAAATAGGGCATTAAAATAGACCATGCCTGGGTCCTCAGGGATTACAACCCATCAGAGAAGAAAGACATTATACACCTAATTGCAAAACTTAAATAAGTAATCTCAAGCATATAAAGCCCTGTGAAGAAAGAGAACAGGGTACCAAACAGCTGTATCCCCTAACTAAATACCCTAGACACTGAATTACCTAACTTACACAAAGTATAGACAGAAAAATGTCATTATAACTTTTTCCAAAATATAACAATAGTTCTGCCTCAAAGGATGGGTTTAAGTAAAAGAATCCAGGTGATTTCCAACCAACCACCTCTCAACTCAAGTCTCTCACAATTTACCTTAAATAAATGAGCTTCTTATGTGGGCAGGGATAGGAATACATCCCACCTTCCTGCACAAACCTCTTCATCTTTTCATGGGTTTCTATCTCTGAGATCAACACTGAGCCCAGCATTCACAGAAGCTTTTGGCACCTCATTTCCAAATCATAACAAAGTCCCACCATAACTTGAACCACAAATTGCCTAGAACTGAAGAGATCATCTTGCCTCACAAATCAGGCCTCACCTCCCCATTCATTTGCCAGGGTCCAGGGCCTCGCTGTGTGGATCACTAAGAAGAGTAGCCAGGTCCACCACTAAGCCATCTGGCTCCTCTCCAGTCTCATCTGTTCCATCCTCCCTTGTGCATTCTGCTCTACACTGCTACAAAGGCAACCTGCCCCCTCATACCTGAGGACCTAGTCCCTGCCATCGCCCATGTGAGAGACACTCTTCCTTCCTGTCCCTCTGTGCATCAGGTCTCAACTCAAACCTGACTTCTTCAGGAATCTCAGCCTTTGGCACCCCATTCGTATCACCTCTAATGATGCACCTTTTCTTCCTAATATTTATTATAATTTTATAGTTATTTTTGAGAGTATTCAATTAACATTGGTCTCCCTCACTAGACTAAAATTCTAATTAGACCAAGAACCCTAGATTTTTAATCAGCATTCTGTATCCAGTGCCTAGAACAAACCTAATTAAAAAATATTTATTGAATAAGTAAATAAAGAAAAGTCCCAAGATATAGTAAATTTTTGTTTTCACACCTACTATGTACCAGGGTAACTTCCTTTAAGATTAAAATGACTATTCTTGCTCAAAGCACCGTTAGGAGAATTAACACTTTCTGAGAAGTGACTATAAAATCTACAAAGGAATTGCTTTAACACATAGGAATTGCAATATTCTCTTTAGGCTGGTTAACATAATCACAAATGAGAAAAATAAAACAAATAATAACAAAAAGTGATGTCCCACCATATACTAAATTGCAGGAAATTAGTCCACTGAAGTCCCCTTCTAGACATAAAGAGAACAGGGAAAAATCTTATTCTTCTATCCAAGACAATTGTGCACACTTAGCAGGGGAGTAGAAATAATATGGGGAAGTTGGATTGTTATGGGAACCAAGCATTGCCAGGACTGAGTAAGCTACACTGACCTTGAACATGGCTCTGTGTCCCCCTTCCCAATCACACTGATATTAAAATGCTATGGTCCTATGTAGACCCAGTGCTTGCTATGTGTGCCTAGTTTCACCCAGCATTACCCACTGTGATCTGCCATCCACACAAAAGGTATATTAGTGGAGTACTGAAAGGACAATATGGGTCATCTCACCACAACTTTGGGGCATGTGTTTTTTTGTTTTTTTTTGAGGTGTTTGGTTTGGTTTGGTGTTTTTGTTGTTGTTGTTGTTTGTTTGTTTGGGGAGGGGTTTCGTACCTAGGATTGAACTCAGGGGCACTTGACCATGGAGCCACATCACCAGCCCTATTTTGTATTTTATATAGAGCCAGGATCTCACTGAGTTGTTTAGCACCTTACTGTTGCTGAGGCTGGCTGTGAACTGGCGATCCTCCTGCCTCAGCCTCCTGAGCCTCTGGGATTCCAGGCATGCGCCATGGCACTGGGCAAGGCATGTGTTTTAATACAGTCACCAGAGCTTAGAGGAACAGCTGCACAGACAACTAAAAAAGCCATGCTCACACAGTTTCACCAAGGAGACTCAAATGAAGATTCCATTTAATCACAGAATCAAAATATTTTAGAGCTTAAAGGCACATTACTTCTTTTTTTTCTTCAAAGACTCAATGTGACAAATATATGGGAACTACAAATTACACTGGGATGACAGAAGAACACTTTGTGCTTTGTGACCTTTGATGCAATTGGCTTTTACATGACATGAATGTTAACTCATAGAGAAAAATCAAGAGGTAACTAGTTTCTTTATTTTCTTTGTTTTAATACAGAGCTATAACATGACTAACATTAGCTATGACAGTCATCTATTGGGTTTCCCAACTATATGATTCATTTATAATATGTAAGTGACTGCAGTTTTCAATTATGAACATGTTAATAAATGACCTTCCTGTGGTCAATCTGTGGCCATTCCCTGACCTCAAATCAGATCTTCTTATAATCCCTTGGCTTTGAGGACTTGGTATTCTTCTTCCCCAAGGCCCAGGGGGCCTCCAGCATATGAGCCCCAGCTCAGCTAGCATCTCTGCACTGGAGCCTTCACAGAGAGAATGGCGCTTCTCCCCTGAACATACGCAGCATTCATTCATATTTCACTGTGCTTTAGGAACTCCTAGACTAAACTTTAATGATTTTTGTCTACACACACAGATACACACACACACACACACACACACACACAAAGTTCAAGGAGGATATAATCCTCTACTTGGCTGAGATATGAATTTGAAATTTGTGTTGTAATTCAGCCAGGGTCTGCCCAGGGAAGCAGAAACCATCCAAGGTATTTCAACATAGAGAATTTAACATAAGAAATTAACATAAGAAAGACAGCATTACTAGTAACTAGAGGAACCAGCCATCCAATTAAGGTAGGATCATGTCAGTGATTTCTGATGGAATTTGGGATGATGGGTAGGGTTTCTAGAAGGAGAGACACCTCCTGCCTACCATTATTGCCCAAGGAAGAGCCGAAGTGGGAGGAATAACTTGCCCTCTCCCTGCCTCTCACCTCCAAAGTGCCCCCCTCAGGCTAAATTTGCTCAGATGCTGATGTCATGGGGAATGTAGTCCTTTGAGCTACACAACCAAGTAGGGGGAAAACAGAATGGAAAAGGAAAGGGACACACCACATAAGGTTGCTGAGTGAGTCATCTGATCTCCATCTGCAAGGAAGCATGGAAGTGTGTGTGATGCATTAGGAGTCCTTCAGACTATAATTATACTTCACTTGTTGGTTCCTTCCATAAGACTATAAGCTTTGCAATAGTATAAACCATATCCCAAGTTTTATCTCAACAACATCCCTATTTTTATTACATTATTTGACATAATGTGCTTGTTTGTTTATGGTGATGCGGATTGAACCCAGGCCCTTGTGCATGCAAGGCAAGCACTCTAACAACTGAGCTATATCCACAGCCCCATAATAGGCTCTTAATAAGCAAATGCTCATAAGCCCATTCCAATCTTCTGGAATCACAACATATTTAACTGAACATTTCCCAGGGTTTATTCTACCAACCATTAACTCAGAGATAGCAAGCAATGCATATTACAGGTAAATGGAACCTTGACATTCCCAAGTAAGTTTGTGAAACACAATGTTAAAATTAAGATGATATATTTGTTGCAAAATTGTTCTGAACTATTAAAATGTGCTTGGAGATGGAACCATGGTATTATGCAGCATCATTTAAACATATATAGAATACTTTTTTCAAAGAACTAACATTATACAGGGACGTCAGTTAAAGGGATATTGTTTAGTGTCATCACATTAACAGCATTATTTTATTTCACATTTGAAATATTCCTGTGAGGTATAGAAGAAATGTTCCTGTGAGATACAGAATAATAAGGTTGCCCCCTATAGATACAAGTGTCATTGAAAAGTAATTTAAACTAAATAATGCATCAAACATTAATTTAACACATCAGGTGTCATTTACTAGTCTCATCACTATAGATCTAGAAATAAAAATATGCTATAGTTCCTTAGAGTCCTACTAAAAGATAAGACAAGAAAAACTAGAGACCCGTAAAATAGAATTTCATTTTTAAATTTAACAACATTTTTACACATGCTTTGGTATATTAAGATACCAGATTTTGTCCACTTATTAAAAATTTGAGACACATGGAGGGTAAATATTTACTACAGAGATAAGCAGGTCAGTTGTGGAGAACTACTGAATTCTGAGAGCAAATTACTAGCTGGAATGATCTCTATCATATAAGCAAAAGAAAAGATGACAAATTCCCCAATAATAAGTCAGCAACATCAATGGCTAGACCTGGGCTATGCTGTGTCCAACCGCACTATCCTCTAAAAATAACTATTCAAAACCCATAAACCCTCAAGAAATCCCTGAGCTCCTTCATTATGATCTAGCTAGAACTTTAAAAGTTCTATTTGTTTCTATCATAGTAATTTATTGATCAACATTGGCAATATAGGACATTACTCTTGATTTTTAAAGAGCGATACAAAGTCTTTGGCTTGGTTATGGAAGAGATGTGTCCTCTGGAATTAATATTATCTGTACCTTAACAAAGGATGGTTACCAAGCTTTTTAAAATTCAGTATGTTTGTTTGTTTGGTTTTTCTCCCTTAATGACCACTCTGTCACACATTACATTATTCACATTAGACTGTAATATTCTTTTTGAAAAGTGGCAAAAATTCATTATATCACATTGTACCAGAAGCAAAAACTGAGGGAACAACAATAACAAAACACCACTTATGTTAAGAGTCTTATTATCTTCGTATCCACAACAGTCAAAAATTTTATATTCTAATTATAACATAAGGAAGGATAAATTAACACTTTAATGTGATGGGGACAGTATTCATAGATATTCATCAACTAAAGGGATAACTTTGGGGGTCACTCTTTGAACTTCAGTGTTCTCATCTGTAAAAAGAATGAATAACCTGCTTCACTGAAGTGAAATGGAAACTAACTCACAGGTCTCTTCAGGGTGCTAGGCTCAAGTAAGTTAGGGAAACAATACTATATTTCAACCCATTCTGCCCAGGAGATTGGCAATTTGCATAACATACCAAAGACTCTGTGTCAAGTTCTGCTCTAATGAAAGCTCTTAACTTCCCCTAGCCAAGAATTTCTCAAATCTCCTTGTCCCTATATCATTTTGCTTTTTCCTATCAATACATATTGGTACACCCAGGATTAACGTTCCTCGGAACACACTTGAGGATGACTTTAAAAGAGCAACAAGATCAGTTTTAACGACATCAGGAATAAAAGGTTTGAACTCATGTTTTTATTCTTCTTTATTTTAACCAACACCCACAGTAAAACACCCTTGCCAAGCTAGAGAGTTCAAATACTGTCGGTGTACAATGACAACTTTGTGTGGAGTGCAAATGTTATGCATCTTGTGATACTATATAGAATAGTGTAAAGATCTCTTGAGTGCTTTTTGAGTTCTTTCTATGGTAGTGGTTATGGATTTGCATTCATCAGTTGATTTCCTTGACAACAACATTTTTTTTAAAGACAACTAACCAATATGCAGTCTATGGGTTAACAAGGCTAATTATCCATACTAACCCTGGCCTCAGTAATCTTTATTTCTGACTATGGCTGGGTTAGCTGGTGGTAACAAAGGAAAGTAAGTGAAAAAAAAATCAAATAACTCTTTTCGGAAGACTGTACCCTGCAAAAATAAATGGAGAGGGGCTGAGGTTGTGGTTCAGTGGTAGAGTGCTTGCCTAGCACATGTGAGGCACTGGGTTTGATCCTCAGCACTACCATTATAAAAAATAAATAAATAAACAAAGGTATTGTGTTCATCTATGACTAAAAAAATATTTAAAAAAAATAAGTGGAGAATTGGACCATGTCAAAAAAAAAAAAGAAAATTTAAAGAATTCCAGTAGGGAGGAGGGTTGCAGGGTTGTTAATATGACAGGTCCAAGAGCAATGGATAATTTTATATTCCACCATTTTTAAGAACTGTTATCATTATTACTACTTAAGAGATTCAATGGTAGGAAATAAAATCCATTGACTTAAAATAGAAAAAAAAAAACCTGAGTACATTTGGAAGAAAAGAAATGAAGGATCTGAGAACACTCTAATTGAACATGAACCAATAACATGATATTGTCTCAGGGTGAAGGATGTAAAAACATAGCACCTGGGATGGTGGTGGGAGCCTGTCATCTACAGCTTGAGTCACAAATCAAAATACAGTCTTCCTCTAAGCATGGAAAATATTTGGTTCTTCTGCTTCATAAGTGCATATAGATGGGTGAAAATCACTTAAAGTCAGCAAGAAACCAATCACAGTATTAAGGCATCTCTTCCTACAGCCATTCTGATGTTCTCCAGCTCAAATCCCATCACCATGAAAATAATTATTACAGATGTAACAAGTCTGATGATTCATTCAAAGCTTATTGGTTTTGTAAGTCTATACCATAATAATAATATAACATGAGGTTTAAAGGGGATGACATGGATTTGTTTCTCAAAATGTGGTCTTTCAACCATCTGGCTCTAGAGCACCAGTGGAATTTATTTCAAGTGCTCCACCTGGGCCTCACTCACCCAGACCTGCCCAACACACTCTGTGGGGCAGGACCTTGTATTCTCCATGGGGAATAAAGCTTTCTAGTGATTTTTTCCAGGCCCACTAGAAAATTAAAGGAATACTGTAGGGAACCAGAATATGGAGAATTGGAAGCTTCATAGGAAGACATCAAAAACTTGCTAGGTTAAAACTTAGAAAACAAGTTCCTCTAGAAAAAAATAAGTAAAAATAATAATAAAACTGCTATCAATGATTATCTGAAAATGTCATTTTAAAACATTATCACACAGGCTGGGGATGTCACTCAGTGGCAGAGTGCTTGTCTAGAATACACAAGGCCTTGGGTTTGATTTACCAGCACTAGGGAAAACAAAGTATCAGGTATGAAAATATAAAGTTTGGCATTCTAGATTTTATAAATTATCAATTGGCCACCATCCCTGCCTCTATGAAATCCAGACTTGGAGTAGATGAACTCTGTTGGTTCGCTTGCTGGTGTTTGTCCCCAATGCAGCTTCCTTCCACTCTTTCCTGGTGGCAAAGCCTGCCTCCCAGGGCTACATTGTTTATGCTCCATCTCAAGCTTCTTTCTGTGCATGATCAGTGTGCACAGTTGCAATAAAAGATGTGAGTCTATGGTTCTAGAAAGTCCTACCACTGAGCAAGAGAAAATCATCTTCTCCCCTACAGATGCTTAGGACCAGGAAACATGTTCACTAGCCAGAGCTGAATTAAGTGCCATCCTGCCTAGCAGCAGAGCTCAGAATAGCTGATTCCTAAGCCACACTCCTGGTTTAATCATCCTGCTTTTCCTAAATGGACATGGCTACATCGAGTTGGCCAGGGGCCATCAAGGCCCATCCCTATGGTCTGTTGTATGGATTTCTTATTTTTTAACTGGTAATTCCTTACTGAAAAACCACTGCATGCAAACTACAGAGAATGTTATAGGGTCTTATTTTTAGTTTCCATCAATAAAATCTTGTTTCTGGTATAAGAGAATGGTAGATAAAAGGAAATTTAATATGTAATTTATTATATATATATACACACACACACACACACACACACACACCCCTTTGGCTTAGAACTTAAAGATCACTCACCTGGACCTCATATTATAGCTTAGAGCAAACTGATTAAAAACACAAATAGTAATCTATATGACCTAACCTAGAGAAGAGCAAAAAAAGCTTTGCCTCCTCCCCAACATCCTAAAAATCCCAGAATTTCTTAAAATTAGAGCAACTGCTTTCAGTTGAGACACCATCACTAGAAAGCCAGGATGCCCATTAATATGCCAACACTTATTATTTATCTTATTATTCAGCTGTCACTTGACAGAGAGCCTGGATATAAAGGAAAGCATAACCTACATATCAGATGACAGATCAGGCTTAAAGTACAGCAAAGGAAGGAGAGTTTGGAGCAATCTCCCCAAAGAATGAAAGACAGGCCCAGGTGGGATCCTCCAGCGAGGGCACCCTGGAAAGGCATGGTGCTTTCAGCACACAGAGAAAAAAGGATGCTCCAAGAGACACTCTGTCTTCATTAGTGTCACGAACAGCACTCAACTATCAATTAGTTGAGGAGAGGATCTCCCCTGGTTTCTTAGAACAGAGGAGTGTCTAAACTGGAAAGACACTATGCTGCTGGCTAGCATCCCACCCCCTTCTTATACATGTAGGTAACACACATCAAACTAAACAGTCGAAATTTGGGGCTTTCTTTGATTTTTTTCCCCTCATTTCAACATCAGCAGACTCTTAAGATGAAATCTACAAATTCAGATACTGACATTCACAAGCACAAGTTCACAGAAATTACAGATTTACTATATCTTCACAATATTCCTGCTGTCTCCTTTAGAGGTAAATAAAACATTTTACTACTACATCAGAGAGTTTGCCATCAATTTTCTAAAGTTCTGTTGGAGTCCTTAATGAGCACAACAGTATTTGAAGGCACATACTTTTATGTTGAACAAAAACAACTTTAACACCTCTATGTTCTCAGAGGAACCTTGCCATATCACATACATGTTAACACTTTCATCATACATTATATTTTCCAAAGTCTTTCTATATGCTTTTTTTTTTTAAAAATCAATTGAAAGTAGAACTCAACTCTTACTATTTTAAAAAAATTATAATGTAAACGTGTCTTATAGTATGAGACAGAGATGGCAGAAATTAAGTTTGTGTCCAAGTGACCACAGGAAATTGCACTCATCTTTGATTCCTTCAGTTTTCCTAGGACAGGTAGCAAACATCCATATACAACCAGACCATTTTATGTTGTTCTATCAGTTGACAAGTGAAATTTTTACCTCTAGCCATCCATAGCAAGAAGATTCAAAATTAAGGTTGACATTTTGTCCTTTAACTTGTTCCAAAGTACTGCAGGGGTTTTACTGCCTGATGTTACACCATATGTGCGAACTCCAGATACTGCAGGCGGGGTTAAGCAGGATGCCTCTGTATTTTGCCATTCTCCTGCTTCCTGTTGTTTTTGGAGCAACCATCACTTTAGCTAAACATAACCCTTCTGGGCGAATCATTTTTAGTAAGAGAATCTGCCTCACAGCAGAGTTCCCTGTATGTTGATTACATTTCTAAAACACGCAGTCTATGAGATTCACAGAACTGACTGGTTTGGAATTTTTGCAGAGATCTTTATAAAACTCACCCATTTTATTAAAAAAAAGTAACAAAATAAATTACTTACCACATAAGATTTAATGACTAGAAACTCAAACAATTACGAAATGAACAATAAGAGAAATTCTTTTTGGAGTGTTTTCTTCTGTCATCTGGTCTCTTATTACCTGAGAGTGATTAATAACAGATTTTCAAAACCTGTTATGTATTTCAAGCTATTTTTTTTTTAATTCTAAAGTTACCATTATCATTGGTAATTGGTATATTTACTCACTGGTACTCTCAAGAAGTTAGAGTCAGAAAAACCCTCTAGGAAGTGAAGCCAAGGGAGGGGACATGGGAGTAGGAATGATAGTAGAATGAATTGGACATTATGACCCTATGTACGTATATGATTACATGACAACCAAATGAATGAGAAGTTAGACTCCACTTATGTATGATGTGTTCAAATGCATTCTACTGTCATGTACAACTAATTAGAACAAAAAAAAAAAAGAAAAGAAAACCCCTCTTAGGTTTTACATCCAGAATTACCGTTTGCTGATATAAGAAATACATATATACACTTGAGAAATAAAATATTATCAACTGCTAATAACAGATCATAACCTTAGTTTATGGTGAGTAACTCTTACCAAATCAGGGTACACCAAAAGCATAGACAAAGAAAAAACCTGGTTTCTTTTAAGATACATATAACTTTCCCAATTGTCTGTCCCTTGGGTATTCTGTAAAGTAGAACATTTAGCTCTATATAATTCAAAAAAAATCTATACATAGCTCAGAGAGGGAAGCATAAATCTCATGGGTGTCAGATTTACTTCCTGTTGTCTTCCTTCATTATATGTTTAAAGATAATCAATAAAAACTGATTTCTCTTTGTAAGCATTTTCCTATTCTGCCAGAAATAATAGCAGTCTCTGCCCTAAAATGAAGAAAAAATGGAAAGTAATATTTACCATAAGAGGAGAAAATGAAACTGCCTAAGCATTTTTCCAGAGCCAAGTGAAACAAACAGCAAACCCAGTTTATTCTTAAAGAAAATTTTTAAAATGCTTCTGGCATTAGTTCTATTCTAAAAACCTGTGCTCTGAACAAGTTTTGAACACTGAGTTTTTATTTCAATGATAACCTCTATATGTTTCCTAATAGTTTTATTATATTTCTCTACATACACACGTCACAGGCAAGATTTTTATTAGTGTTGAATACTGAAGCAGTAAGGACTGAATTTTTAGGTTCCTCAACTTTCCTCTAGGCAGACTAAGATGCAAAAGCACAGGAACAACAACAACAAAAAGTTAATTCAGAAGAAGGAAATGAAGAACTGCAAACATGTCTAATTCTCATTCCAAAGCACAAATATTTTTGCCACTTGCATTTTAAACACCCTTGAAATGTTACTTGAACATTTTCTATTAAATAATCTGAAACAATCCATTTGGGGTTCTCAAGTATGTACTGGCTATCTCAGAACTATGCATTATTAATGCTTCTTTTTATTCTTCCGTATTCTTGCTAAAAGAATACAGGAGAACACCAAATGGGAGCATAACAGACTTCTACTTTGTCATGAGGTTACAAATACATTTTATAAGTTTTCCAGGTTTCCCATTTCCCTTCAGTCTGCACTATCTATGGAGGTTGTCATATTTCACCAGGGTGGATTGTAAATCAGACAAGTTCAGCCAGTCAGGTTGAAGAATGGAGGTGAAAACCACAGTGGAAAATATATAAAGTGCAATTAGAACCATATGACCAGAGATACTGAAGCAATACTTTCTGGAGGAAAGCCAAGTAAAAATCAAACCTTTTCAGTGTGAGTGAAACTATCCAGTCCATTTGGGACAAGCACACCTCATTTGTTAAATACAGTATTCTTCTATTTTTTCGCATAGCAAAAGCATCCAGGAACATTTAAGTCCTAACATGGTAATTAGGCCTATGGCTATCTTGGTAGTATAATTAAGTTTATAGTTGTTAATATAAAACTGTTCTCTAGTTTAAAATAATAACATTTATTCAGAAATATGGTTTATGTCTGGGCAAGGGTTGATTTGAGACCCATCAAGGAGTCTTGGAGGCTAATGAGGACAATGTTGAATCAAAAACCCTTTGTGCTTTTCTAGGAAAGCTTTACTTCTAAAGACCTGAAGTTCCCAGTATGACAAAGATAATCCAATTGCCTATTGTTGTACATAAAAGAGCAAGAAGCTGTAAAATCCATACTCCCCAACTACAACACAATGTAGATGATACTGTCTCCCACGAGATGGTAGTTAGCAGGCCCATGGTGTGTATGTATGTGTGTGTGTGTGTGTGTATATATATATATATATATATATATATATATATATATATATACACATATATATATATATATATAGGCATGTACAGAAATTAAGAGCCCTTGAAGTTGTGAAGCAATTCCAGTAAAAATCTTTGATTTTGACAGTCTATCACTAAAGCCATTCCATATCTACTTCTCCTGTGAATTCCAATCCAATATCTCAATAGACAAATGAAACATATAATTTTCAACATGGCTTTGGGATTCTGGTAAACAATTTGAGTTTAGCAGGTCACTTACCCCCCAGAAACTGAATTCCTCCAGCCACTCTTCCCACGGTCCTGGAGATGAGCTCCGACACACAGCAACCCATGAGAGCGGTGAGCGCCACCAGGAGGAGCAGGCCACAGCCCAGGCCCGTCACTATGGTACAGATCCTCCATTCTGCGCTGGGAATGCCCTGGAAGGAGGCATAGCGCCCGCATTCCTCCACCATCACCATCATCTGCCGACTCTCATCATGCACAGGATACGAGCACCTCCGGAAAGTACCGAAGGACACAGGTTTGCCCAGCTGTGATCCCCAGAGCCAGTAAGGCATAAAGAAGCCCACACAGGAGGTGGCAGCACAAAGAAAAGAGAGCAGAGCCCAGATCACCCCAGTACAAGTCAGGCTGGATGCCATCTTTCACCAAATAGGGCAATGAGGGCCTGAAGTCAACGTTCTGGAACTGCAGGAATGAGTCAAGGTGTGAAACCACCAGAAAACACAGAGAATCCACAGGAGAGTGTCTATGAACAAAACAGATCTTCCAATCTCACTGGGCATCAACTTCCCATCCTCTGTAGTAAGGATGATGGTCCCTGGAAAACAGCAATAGGAAATATGAAAAGTTAAATACTTTCAGAGAATTGATAACGCCTATCCAGTTGGCCTACAGTTGAAGGAATATCCAAACTTGACTCAATACTTCAAAAGTGGGAAGAACTAATTTCTTCTATAAACTGCCCTATAACTCAAGCTTTTTCAAACTACGTGAAAGCGTTTTCACATCTTTATCTCGTATAAATGCTCCCAAATGAACTCTGACAGCTATTTACTTAAAGAAATGCATTCTATTTACCACAGCAGTGAATTCATTTCATATACTCACATTAAAAGTAATGTAGCATTTTTACTGGCACTAAACATAATTCAGGGTATTAAAATAAAATGAACTACACTGTGGTTTGTTTATTTGGCTTGTAAGTTCATGCTCACAGTTTATAGCAACTTTTCCATGTCCCTTTAAGGGTGTATTATTTCTGCATGAACCCAATCAAAATAATTAGGATAATATTTTTACAATTGCAGAATACCATAAATTTAACCAGCATTATGACTATCTAAGCACAGACATTGGACACAATTATTATCAGACACTTCCAGTACTCAATCAGTAGCATTTGAGAATTCCCTCAGTCCTAATAACTATCTTCTAGTATAAAAGAAAACCTGCGTGTGTCTTATTTTCACATCTGCTATTCTGATTCATTGGTTCCAATAATTTCACGGGAACCACTCCTGTGGCAGAACACTTGTCTAATATGAAAGGTAATCCACACTTTTCAGCACTCACCATTAAACCTCAGTCATTCAAATGGTTCCACGTGCATTTTCTTCCACTCCTGACACTGAAAACGAGTTTCTCAACCATTCCCACACTTTTCATAAAGAAATGAATCCAGAAGCACAGAGCCCACCACCTTCCTAACTCTAGTTTTGGAGGTCCATAACAAATTCCTAGCCCCCACTTGTCTCTTCCCCACACAATGCCCCATCTCCAATTCTGTATATCATTCAAAGGGAACTCAGGGTTCTTTTACTCATTCATTCATTCATTCATTCATTCATTTAATTTTGTAAATCTTGCCGACTATGATCAGCGGCTGAAGTTCTTTTTGAGCCCAGCCCAGAGGTTGGTTCCGAAGACCAGCAGGGAGTGGCATGGGGCGCGAGGGCCCTCTTCTCCATATGGATGAGAAGCTCTTGTCCAGACAAGCCCAGATTCAGCCCCCTGCAATTGCCTCACCTCCACCCCACCCATTAAGACACACAAGGATCCCTCAATTCCAAAAGAGGGAAAGAGGCATTTTCCAGCCGGCTCTGGGAGAAAATAGGAGATAAGGATGGGAAGGCAGCACCCCCCGGAGGCCAATGCCAACAGCAGACGCGGCAGTCAGGCAGAGCCGGCAGAACAGCCGAGCTCGCGAAGTCTGGAGCCCGGGACCAGCCCAACTCCAGCGTCCGGGTCAGAGGGGGCCCGAGGGAAAGAAGCTGAACCCACGCCCGTGGGGCAGCCGAGTGCTTTACTTACATGGCTGAAGCACAGCAGCCACCTTCTCTCCCGAGTCCCGGGCGCAACACACAACTTGCTGTCCTTCCCGGACCGGAACATCCAAGGCACAGAAGAACGTCCTTCTCTCTCTCTCTCTCTCTTTTTTTTTTTTTTGCCGCTGTCCTTAGCCGCAGAGACCCGGGGCCGACTTGGGAGGGCTGAGGCCGGCAGGAGCTGAGGGTCTCAGGAAAGACCGGCAGCGGAACGCAGTGCAGACCCCACTCCGGAGTCTCCGGGGCGGCTCGGGCGGAGCGCTGCGGCCGCGCGCGGGGCGCCGGGGATCGCACGCAGATGAACAGCTCTCCGTTTGGCAGGCGAGGCACGCACCGCCTCCTCCCCTCGGCTGCCCGGCCCTCCTCTTTCTCCTGTCCCCTCCCCTCGCGCCCCGCGGGACCCAGCGCAGACAGATCGAGGACGCGGCGCGGCCGCCGGCGACGTTCCTGGCGCGCACGGCGGGGAGGGGGCGCGCCCCGCTGCCCACGCGGGTGCAAGCCCACCCCTGGGGAGCAGCCTTCCAGGCTCTGCCAGCCCGGAATCCCTCTTCCCCGCCCCCTCTCTTGGCGTCTTCATCAAAGGGCACAGTGGGAGAGGCTGACGGACTGAGAAGTAGGGGAGAAAGTTACTGGGTTTCTCGGGTGCTCCCGAGGGGCCACGAAAACGGGACGCGGTCCTTGTTTGGCTTTCGGAGTATTTAGGTTTAAGTTCCAATTTTCCTACCGTCTTTAGGAGACGTGGATGAGCAGGAGGGCCTTAAAGAGTGGGTAAAGTGAGCTTTCTGAGCTTTGGGAAGGTTCTTGAGCAGTGGTCACTTTGGAAGGCGGTGAACAAGGCGGGTGTGAACTTGGGACTGAGAAGATGGCTCAAAGCATAAGACTCAAGGATTCCGTGGGGACAGTCGTCTTTCCAGACAATCCAGGGAGAAGTCAGGAGGCGACTTCTAACGGGTCTTTCCCAATAAATACCGCGTTTGGGAACGTTTTTTCAAGGAATTCCTCTTCTCCCTCTGGCTCATCCTCCTCATCCTCTGCTTCTTCCCCCTCCCCTTTCTACCCCCTCCCTCCTTCCTGCCTTCACTGTTCTCTGTCCCTTCCTTCCTGTTGGCGCCTCATTCCCTTCTCCATCCTTCTAATAAATCTTGCAATAATCTTGCAATCTATACTACTTTTCTAGAAAACATCTATTTTCGATTTCCCCTCTGGACTTAATTTTTTTTTTAACTCATCATTAGCACTAACCCTTTGGAAGTCTAGTACTAAAATCGGTGGATGACTGTGGGAATCTCTGCGGAAGACAGTATTTTAAGAAGCAGAAGCCTGCCATCTGGGAGTAGCAGTTTTTGAAGTAGATACTTCCCAGATGTAGGTTTTTTGATGGATGTCTTCAAAGTAGTTGAAAGTAATAAACGGGTAGATATATATTCTATAATACATTTTCAAATTGCACCATTTAATTAGCATGATGGTGTACATTTTTCCCCCACAACTACTACTGGAGATGTGTGTTCTATTGTTATTAGTTTGAAAGGTTTTAAGTGATTGGTTCCAACCTCTTCGAGGTCATAGACCTTTATACGAATGTGATGAAACTAATGAGTCTCTCAGGAAAAAAAAGAGCACATATATAATAAACTTATAAAGTTCTCAAGAGGGAGAAGGGGAATATGTTCTCCTACTCAGGAGACCTTCAGCAAGGTCTAAAGATATTTTTGGTTATGGCCTGTGACTAGAGAGGTGCTTCTGGCATCTAGGCGATAAAGGCCAGGGAACCTGCTAACTACAACGCACAGGTCAGTCCCCTGAACAATTGGGCCCAAAGTGTCAATAAATGCCAAGGTTGAGAAAGTCTGTTTAAATGAATTGTTAGGTGGTTTTATGCCACGAAGCACCCATAAATCCTAGGTTTAGAATCCTTTGGTTTTTTTGTTTTTTGTTTTTTTTTTATTCTTCTTCTAGAAATCACCAGTTACTGAGCTCAGTGGGCAGCATAATGGTTGGTCTGACTCCCAGTTAGGTACCACACCCTTAGTTACTACACAGAGGCTTCATATCTATATAATATGAAGGTAAAAGATATGATCATATAAAGACAAAATAATAATAGTGTGATTCAGATTCACCCCTACACAACCTGCTGGGGACATGGACCTAAGACATTTCCCCAAGTTTGGAGTAGCTTTAAATACCTGCAATGGATGGCTGGGGAGACACTAATGGTATTCATGTTTACCACAGATGGGTCCTTGCTGTGTTTTAGTGTGCACACTAGATTATCTAGTCCTCCAAAAAGAAAAGAAAAAAAACCTCTAAAGATACGATTCAATTTTTATTTTACAGAGAGATAAAATCATGTACCCAAAGACTTAATCACTAAAAAGTGGACTTTTAAAGAATCTCATTATTTGCATTTTATTACACAGAGTAAATGCTCTCAGAGAGATTCTGCCCGAGATGAAAAACTAAGAAAGAGGCCAAATGTTTAAAATTATATTGAGAAGCAATTCAATTATTTGTGATATCAAGCATTGTGTGCTATATACTGAGACTCAAATTTCTAACTTAAATGAGTAAATTGAGACAAATGGTGACCTTTCTGAGTCTTAAGTTGTCTCATTTGTAAAAAGAACTTGAAATAAATGAATTCTATTGTTACTTTAGCTATGACTTTCAGCATTATGATTATAGAGGTTCTCTTACATTTGAGAAGGACTTGAGGGATCCTCTAATCTTGTTCAAGTACATAATTTTACAGATGAGGAAACGGGCTTAGAATACTGCCAGTAGTTTATCCAAAGCAGAGCCTAGAATCCTTGCATCTTGATTTCTCTTTTCATTCCACCATGTAATTATCTTCCCAAACTATAAAATCTTCTGAATTTCTCCTTGGGTTCTTACATGCATGTTTTATAGCAAAATACATTATAATATCTCTAAAACCTTTGCATTAAATTTACACTTTCACAGGATCTTTAAATGACTTTATTGCCAGAAGTTCCCACATGGTGGATGCTGCTTATACCTCTTATTCCAATTTTGGATTTCCAGAATGTTTGGTTAGTAGTCCCGTTGAGTCATGGGATCATGAATGTAAAAGTATGTGGAAAACTCTAAGGCATTTATGACAATGCTCTTTGCTGACCACTACTCAATATTAATTCCCAATCCCCTAATTCTTCCTCACCAGACACTCTTCTAGACTTCCTTAAAGCTGTTAGTGGTCATTTGACCCCATTCTAGCCAATAAGTCTGCTAAGGAGACCTCTGAGAAATATTGCACTCTCTGATAAAACAAGGAGGCACAAGATAATCATTCTGTCACTATCTTGGCTGTCATTGTGCACATTCTTGAAGGATGAGATATTTGGAGCTGTGGCAGCCATCTTACAATCATGGGGACAGAGGGCATCAAAGAAACATGATCCTAGCACCCTCATCTTGGGGAGCTCCTGTTCAGCTGCTTTTGAATTTTTTAAAAAGCAAATTATTGTTATTATGAGTTATACATATTGTCATAACTAATTATAGATTGTTAATAAGGTTTAAGTCACTGTGAGTTGAATTTCCTTCGAGTATCTGAAAGTATTCTTAATTGATTAACCACAGTACAGATAAGATATATACTCAGTGACAGGAAATATACATTTGTCAACATTGTATTTCAGTGATTAGCAGAAGTAGGTAGATACTCAATAATTAAAGATGAACTGAGGAATTCAATGAATAAATCAGTAACCTTATGATTGTTATCCCTATTCTAGTGCAATCTGCAGAATGGTTATTGGCTTTTAAACAACTGATGTGTGCTATATGAGGAGTATGATAGTGAAAAATAGGAAAGATGGAATCAATCACTCCTGACCATTGGGGAGAAGTCGGTAAGGGATTTCTTTAGTTCACATTGAAGGCATACACTATAGTTTGGCTGGTAAAACGTCATTTCCTACTCTCTTCTTCTTCGTGTGTATGTGTGTGTGTGTGTGTGTGTATATATATAATTTTTATTTTTTTTTCAGTAATAGAGTTTGAACCCAAGGTGCTCTACCACTGAGCTACATCCCCAGCCCTTTTCAATTTTTATTTCAAGACAGGTTCTTGCTAAGTTGCCCAGGCTGGCTTTGAACTTGCAATCCTCCTGCTTCAGCCTCTGGAGTCACTGAAATTACAGGCATACATCATTCCATGTCTTTCTCTCCTATAGCAGCTCTAAAGCTAAGATTTGCATTTCCCAGGCTCAGCTGAAGTATGAGCAGCCATATAACAGTTCTGACTGATGAGGGGTGCTGGTACCATCACACCCACTTCCTCTCTCCTCTAGCCCAGAGAATGGCCATGATAACATTCTGTAGCACAGCGTCCATCTTTCAATATGAGGTGGCAAGCATGAAGACAAAAGCCAACACACTAAGAATGATGGAATCAAATGGCAAAAAGTCAGGATCCTCAAGACCTCTGTTAGGCTGCTGTTTCAACTGAGAACTTCCTGGGGTCAACCAATAACCCTTTCCTTTTTATGTCACTGTTATTACCTATGTGACTCTTCCCACTGACTTTTCTCTTGCAATCAAGAAGCCAGCACCAGACAAGTAGATTAGACACAGAGTACACATGAGAGAGGACAGAACAGTGCCCAGGGAGACCCATTCTCAGGCAAATGGTGACTATGGCAGGCATTCATTTTCTGCGCATGTGTTAGAAATTACAGACCCTCTTTAAAGTGTGGCCAGAGAAACAGGATCAGCAATGAAAACAGTCTGTGAAATGTCTCTTCTTCAAGTCTTAATTTTCAGCAATCCCAAGAGACAGAAGTCCTCAGAGGTATAAAATGGCCTGATGCAAAGAGGTTTCACTTAAATACAGACCAGCAAGAGAGAGAAGCAGGAAGGTGGGAGAACTAATAGACTAGTACGAAAGAGAACTAGCAGGCAGCAAAACAGATACTCTAATAGGGCTAGGGAAGAGAGATTTCCTTTGACTGCAGTTTTTTGTTGGTTGGTTGGTGCAATACTGAGGATTGAGCCCAGGGACTCTCTATCTCTGAACTACATCTGCAGCCCTTTTAATTTTTGCTACAGGGTCTGGCTAAGTTGCCCAGGCTAGCCTCCAACTTGGAATGCTTCAATCTCAGCCTTTCAAGTAGCTAGGATTATAGGTGTGTACCGCCACACCTGATCTCCTCCATTCTCTAGCAATGAGAAACTAAATCAATTGTTCTCCAACTGATATGATGAGATAAGTTGCACTGGCTGAAAAAATACAGTTATAGGTTTTAGTACAAAGGAAGCATACAAAAATAAATACTGTGAGATCATGATAAATTCCTCCATTTTACCATTTTCTTCCTTCTTTCATTACTAAATCATCCTTTCCCATCACAAGTCTCTTCTTAAGATGAATTTAAGTGGGTATCACTGGGGTATCTTTTTGCATCACGTTTATCTTATACATAGCGAAAAGAATCTCAAGGGACATGTGACCCCTCAGGTTTCCTGGTCCCGGTTCAGTCTACCAGTGAGAAAGTGCATTGCTTTTAGCATGCTAATTTTCCTATTTGTATATACATATTTACTAGCTATTCCAACAACCTATTAAGCTGAGGTGGCCAATTTCTTTTGCTAAGAACTTCCTTTTCTTTCATGTGTTTGATCGACTCCAAACATGCCTCCTGTAGAAGTTATTTTGTATAGTTATGCACAATTTTTGAACTTAATTATTTGTATAACTATATCTCCCATGAATTCTCATGGAAATAAGGCATGTATTGTCTGTGATCTGGTCCCAAGGGTATGCTCGCATTATTCATTTAAAGTTAGCAAATTACTTTGGAAATATAAAATGTTATATAATTTGTATATATTATCTTTTATAAATTAAAGTGACATGCAGATTTAAAATCAGAAGCTTACCAAAAGAAAAGTGTGAAGTATTAAATTATGTTGTGTATAGAAAATGCTTCACATTAAGTCATCAAAATAGAAAATGACCATAATACATATTTTTTGTCACATGACCTAGTGTGCCTTTTAAAGCAATACATAATTATGTCTAATACTGAATCACTACCATGTTTGTGCTACTTTTGAATTGTTTTACTTTTTTTTTTCTAGCACCAAAAAATCATCTCAGACACCTTCAGTGTTATGACTGTGTTTTCTGTTTTTGTTTTTATTTTCCTGTAATATGTAGAAAGATGAGTAGTATCAATATGACAGAAGAAGAGAAGAATTTTTTTAGTCTATAATATTTGCAACAAATCAGTTATAATTTCTGAGAAAATTTGCAAAGATTTGTTTCCTACAATATCTTAAAATCCAAAATTTTCCTATCACCACAATAAGGCACAATAAGGTATGGACCAAATATGCTAATCAAAAAAATCTAAAAGAAGAAAGCCAAAATGGAAAGATTTAACTAGATAATATAATTCTTAAGAGCAGTTAGGGAGCCAAAATTCTCCTAAACTTTTTCCTTTATAGTCATGATGAAATAATAGAGGGAAAATACCTCTTCCCAGCTCTCTGATTTTCCTCAGGAGTATATTTCCTTCAGAGCACCCAGCCTCTGCCCACTGTTGGAACATTCGGGCAATTGCAGAAAGGACACAATCCCTTCCCTGACTCCTCTCTGTGGGTAAGGAGTGCCTGTTTGTAACCCTAGGAGGCCAGCCCCAGCCACACTACTGAGACAGCAGCAAGCTGACAAGTGTGCTGAGCTCAGGGTTCCATTTTCCAACCCCCATTTGCCTTTCGCCTACATGCCCCCTTGGCCATCTTCAATAAGAAAAATGATATTTGGTTTCTGCCACTCATATTTCCCTTTTCCCCCTCAATTTTTTTTTTCAGATTGCAGATGGGGAAGAAGACTGCTATTTATTTTTTGGCCCCCTTCGGAGACCCTGATGGGAACTATCACAAAGTGAAAATTAGCATATTCATTTCAATTTTAGTTACTGTTACTATTTTGTGAGCAGTATGCTGACAACATCAGGGATTTACTAATGGGTCAGGGAGGGAATCAGGGAACTCATGGCAGCGGTTAGCATTGGCTTGCCAGGCCAGAGATTGTATCTTAAGTGGTACGTTTTGTTGACCTGCCAACTATAGTGAAAGTGAATGAAAGAAGAACGTTATTTGGCTGGTTAAATCTTTGAAAGATCAATGTCTCGGCATGGTAAGAACTAAGGAGCTTGGACAAGGAGGTGACTAACTGATTCAAACAGGAATAAAAAACGGATGAAAACAGAATTAAGAGCGGTAGGTGACTGGAGCAGCCAGAGGACACCACAGTGTGGGAGAAAGGTGGAAGAAAGCCGGAGTCCAGATACTAACTAACAGATGGAAGGAGAAGATTGAGGGAGAGACCCCACATTTCCTGGGCTAATTTGACATCTTTGGGACTCACAGGTCCCAAAACAGTAACTTTGGATCAATTTTCTCTTTAACATTTCTGTTGCTTTGACCTCTATCCAGCAAGCCTCCTGAATTTCTGCATATTCCTTGGAGAAACCCAGGCCTCTTCTCAGGGGACTGTGGGGCCTCACATCTGTGTCGCCCTGGAGTTCTCTCCTGCCAAATGCAAAGTGGAAGAGACTTCTTGTTTATCTCAAAGGAAGAGACGCCATGGGTGGCGGATTTTCTGAAGCCTTAGAGAATGACAAAGGAGGTGGCTTGCACATTTTAGCACTTCATAGCAATCCACCCAAAACTGGAACACTGGGCCTTCTAATCCCTGAGCCCCCTGCCCTGGGCAGTTTCTCATGGGCTGCTCTCTCCTTAGGGATTTCTGCCTGCTGTTACTTTACACAACCCTGCTGTTCTTCAACCCCTCCCACATAAATAACTTCCTCTGAGTCTCTTTACACCTCTCTCCCAGGCCACCCTTGGGAGCTGAAGTCTCCAACATGGTCTCTGAGCATTTTAGCACCCCACCTCGCCCTTGTCCTGCTGGTGTTATTCCTCTGAGAGGTGATTGTGAACAAAAAGCCCTATAAGAATCCTTCCCCCAATTAAAGAGTCCCCTTGCTAAGACGATTTGAATGTGTGCTTCCCCAAAGACTAACTGATTCAAACATTAGTCTGTTTTTTTAAAAAAAAAAACACAAAACCAACTTATTTAAAATATATTATTAGACTATGTTCCAAAGGAAACTTCTTTAAAAACAGTCACTTTGCATCTGTTTAGCATGAGTTTTATATCATCTTTAAGCCCAGGGCTGTGGCTGTGGCTCAGTGGTAGACCGCTTGCCTAGCATGTGTGAGGCACTGGGTTCGATTCTCAGCACCACATATAAATAAATGAATAAAATAAAGGTCCATCAGGAACTAAGAAAAAGATAAACCACTTTGTCATTGACTAACTTTCCCATTTCTTGCCCCTATACTGCTTAGACAATAATAATGCCCATATAATTACTGACTCAAGAAAGAACACTTAACATGCTCTGCTACACTGTTGTCTGACAGATGGATCTTTTCCAGAAGACATTGGAGTGGCTTCTGGCCATCACAACAAAAGAACAGTGTTCAGTGGTGCAAAGAATCCACACAGCACATTAAAGATCGGAGTTCAAATCCAGAGTCTGGGTATTGAACGAAGTAGTTATGACTCAGATATACTTTTGTTGCAAACACATTGATGCTGGGCAGCATCTTTACCTAATAAAATTATTTGCTGTTGTATCTGACCACTTGCCTAAGGTGATGTGAATCAATCTGCTCATTCATATCACTTAGTGGTACAGCTTGTGTTAATGATGGTGCTTGGATGAGAACGTGATTCTTCTGAAGTATTTGGTTTCTTGATACCAGAAGCCTCCTAGTGGCAGAAGTGCATCAAAAAGGAGAGGGGATCTTCAGTGATTTTTCTTCTAGATAAAGGTACACGTTACATTTCAGCTTAACTTTGACTCTTTTGTTAATTGGTTGGCATCCCAATTAACATCTCTATTCTTTACACATTAACATGGGCATGGGTTGGTTTAGTAGAGGGATATTGAAAACTGCAGTAAGCCAAGCTAAGTCCATGTTCTGTCTTTACTGTGAACACTTCATCACTTAATTATATTATTTTTCTTCTTTTGTTTTTGCTTTTACACATTTAGGCCATTATTTCTTTCACAGTCACGATGCTCAATCAGGAATAACGGATAACATTCTGCAAAGTTTTAAGTCTTTACTTACCACCTGCTTTTGATCCAAATCTGTCACAAGACTTATTTGAACCTGGATTTAGCTCAGAAAACAATGATGTTGTGGTAAAGAGAGGAAAGGCCTGATTTTCAAAGAAGACTTTGAGTCTGGTTGGACAGATAGAGAATAAACATCTAGTGTTTGATTGATGCCAACTTGTGTCTTTGTGTGTAGAGAAGCAGAAAAGGGGGAGGCACTAAAAGGAGCTCTGATGAGAAGTAGAAGTCAAGCACACCCAGTTCTGGGCTTGATTTAGTTTTCTGACCTTGGACAAGTAACGTTGAAAATGAGGAATCCGATCATCCTGTTCTCTCCTCTAAACATAGCTGCCTGAGACCATTTGGGCTGCTATAACAGAATACCAAAAAGTAGGTGTCTTATACACAATAGAAATGTGTCCAATCTGGAGGCTAGGAAGTCCCAAGTCAATGTGCCAGCAGATGCAGTGTCTGGCAAGAACTGGCTTTCTGATTTATTGACAGTTCTCTTTTTTGCTTCATCTTCTCTCACTTGACAGAAGGAAGAGGGAACCCACTGGGTCTCTTTTATAAGGGCACTAATCCCATTCACAAGAGCTCCACAAGATCGCCTCCCACAGATCCCACCTTTAAATCCAAGGAGTTGATGATAAGGCCTCAAGGTACAAATTTGTAGGGGAAACAAACATTTAGTTTATAGTAATGGCTTACTTAAAGCTTGTGTAACGAAACTGATAAAGTGATCACAAACAGCCAAGCAGGACAGTTTCAGATTTCTTGTCACAGTGTTAGCTAAGATTATGTGAGATAAACTTCTTCAAAGTTCAACAAACCCAGCAAGGATTTAGATGCAGGGATAAACCATTTTGTCATTGAATAACTTTCCCATTTCATGCTCCTATATTGCTTAGATAAAAATAATGCCCTTTATAAAATTTTAAAGCTATAATATTGATTCTGTTATAATCAGTACTAATCAGTGTTAGAGAATGATAGCATAATATGATGCCAAGCTTCCCCATGTGCTAAATTAATCTAAACCATCTATTTTTAGTCATTTATTTCCCCAACCAGGTTCTGCCAAACTGCTGTCATCTTAAAATTCACTTAGTAAAAAACAATCCAAGTCTGCACCAAAAGTCTGCACACCCTTTTAGGATGAACTTTAAGGTAAGACTCATTTGCCAGGAACATGCTAAGATCAAGATCCTAAATACAACACAGTACAATGAACTTAAATCCAATTGTTTTCTCTGTTTTATATTGAAGAGAAAAAAATTTTGTCTAGATGGTTTTCCAAGTTTCTTGGATTAAATGTTGATATGAGATAGTGTAATGTCTTGCTGCCACTGTAAGGGGATTGATCTGAATTTAATCCAGCTACAGAAACACCCATAAGAGAAGGTCAGTTGTCATTTAGAGTAAACAGATTCTGGACATTGCCACTCACTGAGTTTCTGACTTTAGATAAGCTACTTAGTCTATGTCTAAACACCAATTTGCTTTCCTACAAAATGGAGATAATAATCTCTTCCCGTTGTGTTATTTTTAAATACTAAATGAGATAATGTGAGTAAAGTACTTAAAATAGTTCCCAGGTTGTATTAACTACTCAAAAAGTGGTGGATAATATTTTAATTTATCTTCTACTATCTTAGAATCATTTAGAATAAATAACCTAACATATTCAAACCTATGATCTAAGTATGATCTACCCTTATAAGATGTTATATAAAATCAAGTGAACTTCTGTTTTAAAATATGGTAGTTCAGAATTCAGTCTATTATGTTTTCCACAGTTCCTTTTAAAAAAGAAGACAAATTCAGACCAAGTCTTTAATATAAATAAAGTATCAGAATATGCCCTAAATTTTGATGCAACGTTCAGTTTGCTGTGCTAAACAAAAATAAAAGTTTCCCAGTGGAAATGATCTTAGATATACTGATACATGTTAATTGAAAAGTGAACATTGGGAAAGGGGTAGAAATATATTTTACTTTGTGTTCAAGAAGTCTCAGGGGCAACTCTCCAAAAGGTAAATATTCCTTCCTCTAATCAGGCTTTGCTTCCTCCCTCTCTATCTCTGAACCTATTTTTTTGGTACTGAGGATTGAACTCAGGGGCACTTGACCACTGAACCACATCCCCAGACCTAGTTTGTATTTTATTTAGAGACAGGGTCCACTGAGTTGCTTAGCACCTCACTTTTTTGCAGAGGCTGGCTTTGAACTCACGATCCTCCTGTCTCACCCTCTCAAACCACTGGGATTACAGGTATGTGCACCATGCTGGGTCTGAACCTATCCTGGCAATCCAGTTTAGCAGCCACCTAAAGTACTGTACTCTATCATTTGAGGCCCAGATGGTCATCTTAAATAACCTTTTTTATTCTCTGCTTACTTAACTTTTTGTTAAGAATGAGAAGATTAACATTCAGTCAACTGGCAAAGAACAGGGGGTAAATGAAGAGGCACTAAAGACCTAGAAAATCCACAAACTTTGGGTCCTATGGACACATTAATATGATCCTCAAAGTCTTTACTAAATAATATGCATACTATAACACCCACTGATACATATATATAAATTTTAACGAATAACTAATCTTGAAGATGACTGCTGTAGGTAAAATAAACAAACAACAACAACAAAAAAACACGAGGAAGCCTACCAATAGAATTGAAAATTAAATTGAATACCCATGTTTCCTCCATAGAAGTCTTCAGATTTTGAAATTGTCGCAGAAGTGCTCACACATCACTTTACCTTAATCAGGTTTCAGAAGTGGAATCACTTTTTATTATTTAAACTTAAAACATATTCTGGGCTGAATTACAAATGATGGATACAGCACGATGCTTCTCCAGTCCACAGCAAGAGCTTACAGACCAGAAGAGCCAGAAGCCACACAGCTGTTACTCAACAGTGACACCTGCTGGTGCCTCAGGGGTATGGTTTGCTTCATTAGGAAGCTCAGCTCTTGGGCATTCCTGTGACTAGACTGGTAATCACTCTGCAGGCATGAAAAAGCTTATACTCTAGTTGGTGGATTTTCTAGGTCTTTAGTGCCTTTTCATTTATCTCCTGTTCTCTGCCAGTTGACTGAATGTTAATCTTCTCATTCTTAACAAAAAGTTTAAGTAAGCAGAGAATAAAAAAACAAAACCTCATATCAATGAATATTGCTTCTTTTCATAGATGGTTTAAAAATAAGTTCCTGACAGAAGAATTCCAGTTATTACACATAGATATCACCCCATCGACTCTATTCAGGGGGTGGAATTTATCCCCCTCTGCCTTGAAGGTGAATTGGACTGAGAGACTTACAAAGGCAATGGTCACTTTAAAGTGGAGATACCTGGCAGCCATTACCCAGTGACCAAGGTGAACAGCACTGAAGGGAGAACTAAAGACAGCAGTCAGTGTAGACAGGTAATTGGGTCAGATCAAGAAAATGGAGTCCGGTTTGTGTCCAGGAAGTTGGAGGCCACCCCTGGGAGATTGGAATGTTAATACCTCCAGAGCCCTTTGATTACTGATTACCTGCCTATTCTGCCCCTCTCAGAAGGTTGTTAATGAAGCACCTCTGAACAGACAGGGAGCTGCTAATTACTACCTGCTGGGCTGTGATTCCCTTCTGGCCTGGTGGCTCCATCTTAGCCCTTCCAGCCTGCCTGCTTCTTACCTTCTGGTCATCCCACTGGCATCTCCTGCACCTGGTCACATGCACAAGGAAGGAGAGAGGTGAGGGGGAAGAGGGCAGGAGAACAAAGAAAACCTAAAATGTATAAAAGGGACAGGACACTTTCACTTCTGGGGATTCCATAAAACCAGCTATGGCCCCCTTCTCCTTCCTGGGAGAAGTCTGTGTTACTATTTTTATTTAAATAAAACTTGCTTTCTTTGCTTGTCTCAGTCACTTCTCTAATGTTCAGACTTCAACATTTGAGGAAGCAGAACTCATCACTGAAAACCCAGTGGTATCAGCATCAGTGACGTTGTGTGGGTACCAGGTAGCTGTGTCATGATGTGACCAAAGGGCATTGGACTTCTATGGTGTTCTTTCCCAAAACTCATAACCCAGGCTAACCACAAAGGACCTATGCAGATTGAGGCCATTTTACTCAATACTGACCTCAGAACTCCCCAAACCTGTCAAGATCAGAAAAACAAGGAAGTTGGAGAAACTGCCCAGGAGCAGAGGAAATTCCAGAGACATGGACTAAATGCAATGTGGTATCCCACATGGGATCTTGGAGCTAAAAAGGAAATCAGTGGGAAAAAAAGATGCTAAAATCGTTTGGTGAAAGCCTGGGAGTAAATAGTAGTATACCAATGTTGGTGTCTAAGTGTGGATGAATTTGCCACAGTACTTAAAACTCTAGCAATAGGGCAAACTAAAACTGAGTGAGGGGTATACGTACTCTCTTTGCAAGTTTTCCATAAATTTACAAGTATTCCAAAATGTTTTTAAAAATTATTTTGAAAATCTTAAGGATTTGTTGGATGTCCATTTCTGTACTGCACATTCTTGGGGATAATACCTCACATTCAATGAACATGTCACAGGTTAGAATGTGTTTACAGATATTTTCTCTCATTAAATTCCTACAACAGCTGTGTGAGGCAAGCAAGATGGATTTTTCCATCTACTGATGAGAAACAGACTCAGAGAAGTTTTGTCCTATTCAGACAAGGAGTAAGAAGCAGAGCCAAGACCCAACCACAGGACTCTGGTCCCAACTCCAGAACACTTTCTTCACCTCTGGAGAGTTTGTGGCCTTTAAATTCTAATGCAGCTGAGGATGTAGCCCAGGGGTAAAGGAGTCAACTAGTATACACAAGGCCTTGAGTTTGATCCCCAGCTGCTAAAATTTAACAAACAATCATAGTAAATTTGAATAGAAATGGTTCTACTAGAAATGGTAACACGGTAACACAGGTCTGTTGGATTTAGTACATCCACGTTTTCCTTGCCACTCTGTGAGGATTTCAGTGCTAAAATCAGAAATGAATGCTATAAGGAAAAAAAACAAAATGAGAAAGAATAAGTCAAAATCTCAATGCTTATTTCCAGACTTCATCTGCCAAAGAAAACTCTGTCATCCTTTTAAGCTCAGCTCAAGAATGACATTGCTAGTCCTTCCTCTGCCACTCCCCTCTGCTATTCAGAGGACACTCCTGACCTCTGTATCTCAGTAGCACTTATCAATGCCCCTCCCCCTTTTTTTAGAGTGGGGCAGATGAGACATAAAGACTAAAAATACACAATTAGTAATTTTCTGACATATGAAATTACTGTCTCTTCTTTCCTTACAACTTCTTTTTCTATTCAGATTTAACCTTCAAACATTTTTTTTTTTTTGTCAAAATGACTCAATGTGGATGGGCATGTTAAATTACAATGTCTGCAGAGACCAGATGAGAAGCACAAATGGGTAAAGTCCCCAGTAAAGGAGAAGTCAGGGGGCCTTCCCCTATCTTTGATGTTCTGGTTTTTGGAAGACCCATGGAAACTGTTTTTGGTTTTTGTTTTTCTCCTATAAATAAAGAGTGCTTGATAGTAGTGACCACTGACATTTTGAAGCCAGATTTAAAGACAGGTAGTCAGTGTAGTTAGGTAAATCGGGTCTAATATCGAGTAAGATCCAAAATGGAGGCCATGTTGAGAATGAATTCCGGGAAAAGCAGAACAACTATTGGAATGTTAATGTCCCCAAGGCCCAGAGCCCATCCCAAAGAAGTGTTAATGAAATGGCTCCCAGCAAACTTGAAAATGCTGACCCAAAAGTCCTTCCTGCCCAGATTACTCCTTTGGCTCACCTGTGCCTCACCCTTAACAGAACAAAGGACAGGAATGTGACAGGAATGCAAGAAGACTTTAGCTATAAAAAGGAGAGACAACCGCACTTCCAGGGATTCCACCTCTTGAGTCCCCTTCTTCCTCCGGAGAAGTCTTTTCTGCTGTCCTTTAATAAACGTCTACTTTCCACTCTGACCTTGCCTCTGTGTGCTTCTCTGATGTTATACTTCAACATTAGGGAAGCAAGGACTCATCACTGGTCAACAGCGGTAACAATTTGACCTCAGAATTTATTTGTGAGGAAGTGATGTGTATTTGCCACAAACTGGAAAGTACATAGACTGTGAAAGAGAAAGTACGAGATGATCCTGGAAGGTAGAAGAAAAATACTCAATGATGGAAAAGTAGCAAAAGAACCTAGAAGCCAGCTTGGATGGTTTCCCACCCAGCAAATCTGGGACAATTTGAGTATTAAAAAAATAATATTGATAATAATAAATTATGACTGGGCTTGGGTTGTGGCTCAGTGGTGGAATGCTCGCCTAGCACATGCGAGGCCCTGGATTCAATCCTTAGCACCACATAAAAATAAACTGAAAAAATAAAGGTACTGTGTCCAACTACACCTAAAAACTAGAATAAAATAAAAAATAAATTATGACTCATGAAATAAAATAGGAAAACTTAAGTCTTCAAATAAGTTTAAAGTTTGATGAGAAATGGGATATTAAATAGTTTCAAAACATCCTCCTACAAAATATTTATTTAATAGAAATGGGAAAGGAGTAATTTTATAGGGAAGAATCCTGGCAGACACCACCTTAATCAAATCAAAGTGAATATCGTCAGTAATTGGACAAATTAAAATTCTGCACCACCTGATAAGATGCAATAAGAACACAGAATCCACTCAAATAATATTCCTATTAATTCCCATTGAATCTAATGAGAAAATGATGTTTCGTGTCCATCATCCATCACCAGAGCTATTTCATCTTGCAAAATAGAAACTCTATATCCATTAAACAATAGATGCCCATTCTGCCATCCCCCCAGTTCCTGGCAACCACAATGCTATTATCTGTCTCTATAATTTTGGTTCCTCTAAGTACCTCATCATAAGTGAAATCAGATGTGTTTTTGTGAGTGCTTAATTCACTTAGTATAATGTTTTCAAGGTTTATCCATGTTGCAATATGTTCAGAATGTTCTTCCTTTTTAAGTGTAAATAATAGTCCATGGGACATAGATGCTCCATTATGCTTATCTGTTCATCTGTCAATGGCCATTTGGGTGTTTCTACATTTTGGCTATTGTTCACAATGCTGCTGAAAACATGGGAACACCAACAATTGTTTGAGATTGCTTTCATTGCTTTTAGGTAAATATCAAGAAGTGCAATTGCTGGATCATGTTAGTTCTATTTTTAATTTTTTTTTTTTTTAAAGAGAGAGTGTGTGAGAGAGAGTGAGAGAGAGAATTTTTTTAATATTTATTTATTTTTTTTAGTTTTTGGCAGACACAACATCTTTTTTTTTTTTGTATGTGGTGCTGAGGATCGAACCCGGGCCTCACGCATGCCAGGCGAGCGCGCTACTGCTTGAGCCACATCCCCAGCCCTATTTTTAATTTTTTTGAGAAACCACCATTATGGTTTCCCATCACAGCGATGACATTTTACATTCCTACTGGTAAAACCAAGAATTCCAATTTCTCCACATCTTTGCTGACCTTGTTATTTTCAGTTTCTTAATGGTAGTCTTCTAATGGATGTCAGGTGATATCTCAATGTGGGCTTCGCCCCATCCCTATATTGGATGATTTACCACAAAGCTACATCCCCAGAACTTATTTTTTCTTTTGAGACAGGATCTCACTAAGTGGCCAAGGCTAGCCTTAAACTTGCAATCCTCCTTCCTGAGCCTCCTGAATAGCTGGGATTATAGGTGTGTGCGAGGATGCCTGGCTCAATGTGGTTTTGACTTGCATTTATTTAATGGTTAATGATGTTGAATGTCTTTTCTTGTCCCTATTTTCCATTCATGTTATCTTCTTTGGAGAAGTGCCTATTCAAGTCTTTTGTTTATTTTTGAGTAGGACTATTTATTTTTTTCTTGTTGAGCTTTAGAAATTCTCTACATATTATAAATATACTAGTGACTTAACAGATACATGATTTGCAAATATCTTCTCTTATTCAGTCTTTTAGTTTTGTTGATAGTATCCTTGATAGATAGACATTTATTTTTTAAACAATCTAATTTGTCTACTTTTTCTTCTGTTGCCAATGCCTTTCATCATGTTCAAGAATTTATTGCCAAACCCAATGTCATAAATCTTTTTCGAAATGTTCTTCTAAGAGTTTTATATCTAGTTCTTATGTTTAGGTCTCCAATCATTTTTTAATTAATTTCTGCATATGGTATTAGGCAAGGGACCAACTTCATTCCTTTGTATGTGGATATCCACTTTGCCCATCACTATTTGTTGGAAAGTGTCTTTTCCCTACTGAATGATTTTAGCATGTTTGTCAAAAATTATTTGGACATGAACACAAGGGATTAATTTGGGGCTCTTTATTCTTTTCCATTGGTCTGTAAGTCTGCTTTATGTCAGTACCACACTGTTTTTATTACCATAGCTTTTCAGTAAGTTTTGAAATTAGGAAGTGTGAGTCCACTATGTTATTTTTCCAAGAAAAAAGAAAAAAGCTTTGGTTTTGTGGGGTTTCTTCAGATTCCACATACATTTTAATATGGATGTTTCTATTTCTGAAAAAAATGCTTTTAGGATTCTGATAGGGGTTTGTGTTGAATCTGTAGATCACTTTGGACAGTATTGATGTCTTAGCAACCTTAAGTCTTTCAATTGATAAATAAGGAGTAGCTTTCCAATTATTGGCATCTTCTCTGATGAAAAACTATGAAAACTGCTCTCAGCAGTATTTCATAGTTTTTCATTATACAAGTCTTTTAGCTCCTTAGTTAATATCTAAGTATTTTGTTCTTTTGATGCTATTATAAATGGAGTTGTTTTCTTAATTTCTTTCCATATCGTCTATTTCAACTAGCTTATCTATTTTGTTGGCATACAATTTTCATAGAATTCTTTTGTAATCCTTATGTAGAATTGGTAGTAATGTCTCCAACATTCATTTCTGAATTTAGAAATTTGAATATGTTTCATTTTTTCTTAGTCAATCTAGCTGAATACTCATCAATTTTGTTGATCTTTTCAAAGATCCAACTTTTTATTTTATCGGTTTTTCTTGTCTATATTTCACTTATCTCTGTTTCATGTTCATTTTTCTCTCCCTTATGTTAACTTTGGGTTTAGTTTGTTCTTTTTCTAGCTTTTTTTTTTTTTTTTTTTTGTAGTGCTGGGGATTGAACCCAGGGCCTTGTGCATGCAAGGCAAGCACCCTACAAATTGAGCTATATCCCCAGCCCCTTTTTCTAGCTTCTAAGTTGTAAAATTCAACTGTTGTTTTGAGATTTTTCTTGGTTTTTACTGTAAGCATTTAAAGCTATAAATTTCCCCTTTAACCTACTTTTGCTGTGACTGATAAGTTTTGGTATGTTGTACTTTCATTTGCATTGATTTCTAAGTATTTTCCCATTTCCTTTGTGATTTCTTCTTTGGTCAATGGATTAAGAGTATAATCTTCAATTTCTACAAACTTGTGAATTTTCCATCATTTCCCGTGTTATTGATGTAGGGTTCCATCCTGTTGTAATTAGAGAAGTCACCTTGTATGAGTCTATCTTCAAAGTCTATTGAGTCTTTTTTTGTTTTTGTTAATATATTTTAGTTATAGATGGACGCAATATCTTTATTTTGTTTATTTATTTTTATGTGATGCTGAGGATCGAACCCAGTGCCTCACATGTGCGAGGTGGGGGCTCTGCTACAGCCCTAGCCCCAAAGTCTATTGAGTCTTAATTTGTGGCCTAAGATGTAGTTTATCCTGAAAATCGTCCCATGTGCACTTGAGAAGAACAGACATTCTTCTGAGTATACTGTCCTGGGTTGGATCTAGTTGTTCATCCATGTTGTTTGAGTCCTTTGTTTTCTTACCTATCTTGAGTCTGAGTGCTCTATGTGATACTGAGAAAGGGGTATTGAAACCTACAGTTATCACTGTATAAATGACTACTTTTCCTTTCAATTTTTGCTTCCTTTTGATAGTCTGTTATTATGTTTACAAATATGTACAACTGTTACCTTCTTGCTGTATCAGATCTTACATAATGTCCTCTCTTGTGAACTTTTAAAATTTATGTTATTTTGCCTGATTTTAATGTAACTACCCTACTCTCTTTTGGCTACTATGTATATGGAATATCTTTTTTCGTCTTTTCACTTTTTTAAAACAACTTTTTAGCTGTTGATAGACCTATATTTTATTTATTTATATGCGGTACTGAGAATCTAACCCAGTGCCTCACACATGTAGGCAAGTGCACTACCACTGAGCCACAGCCCCAACTCCCATCTTTTCACTTTTAACTTATTTGTAACTTTAGGTTGAAAGTGTCTCTTGCAGACAACTTATAGTTTTACATCATTTTTAAAAATCCTTTCTGCCAATCTCTGAGTTTTGCCTGGAGATTGTAGTCCATTTACATGTAAAGAATTACTGGTAAGGAGGTTTTTCCTGCTACCATTTTGTTATTTGTTCTTTCTGTGCTTTATAGCTTTTGTGACCCCATCACTATCTCTTTTTTCTTAAATATTTATTTTGTAGTTATAGTTGGACACAATACCTTTATTTCACTTACTTATTTTTATGTGGTGCTGAGGATCGAACGCAGAACCTTGCGTGTGCGAGGCGAGTGCTCTACCACTGAGCCACAACCCCAGCCCCTCACTATCTCTTTTTATCCCTGAATCACTCCCTTTTTTGTCATTAGTTGATTTTATACAGCGAAACATTCTAATTCTCTTCTTGTTTCATGTTTTTATAAATTCTATAACTATTTTTTTGTGACTTTTACTGGAATTACCTTTAATATCTCAAAATATCACTAATTTGACTTTATTTCTGCTTAACTTCAATAATGTACAAATTTTCTGTTCAGTTACAACTCTGTCCCCCCCTTTCAGTTATTGATGTCATGAAATTACATATTTGTACACATGTGTCCCAAAAATAAACTAATTTTTTAATTCATTAGTTTCTTAAATTATGTAAAGAACAAAACATGGAGTTACGAACCGAGGCTACATCCTACTAGCTTTTAGACTAAAAAATGAAATAGAGTTACAAATCAGTGTTATAATAACACTAGCCCTGATAATTTCCCATGTATTTACCTTTACTGAAATATATATTCCTTCATATAACTGAACAAAGAGCTGAAATCCACAACTGAATCAAAAGCTGAAATTGGCCAAAATTAACTGCAATTTATAATTCAACAATTGCCCCTGGAATTTGCACACCTTTAGTAGACTTCAGAGCTGCACAATGGTATATCAAACAGACTCTGCCAGAGAGACTGCTATCTAGGTGTCTTGCTTCCCACACCTGGTGTTTCCTGTTCTGCTCTCTTCCCATAATTCTCTTCCCTAATTTTTCTACTGACACCTTTATAATTTCACTTATGTAAAGAAACAAGCTATTGTTTATTTTTAGTGAAGACTTTTTCCTATGAGTCGTCTGTTCTCCCACATGATGTTTCACTCCTTGAAAACCTGATATTTTTCTCCATGTTTATGTCCTCATTTATATATTTTGCATATGCATAAAATAAACATTCACATGCAAATATATAAAATGTTTATATTAATATTTTCATGCTTGCTAATTGTTATGGTTTGGATGTGAGATGTCCCCCAAATCTCACATGTGAGTCAATGCAAAAAGATTTAGAAGAGAAATGATTGGGTTATAAGAGTCTTAACCCAATCAGTGATTTAGTCCCCTGATAGGGATTAACTGAGTGATACCTGAAGTAGCAGGGTGTGACTGGAGGAGGTGGGAATTGGGGGCGTGGCTTTGCGATGTATTATTTGTATCTGGCCAGTGGAGTCTTATCTGCTCACTGATCATGATGTGAGTTGCTTCCTTCTGCCGCACTCTTCTGCTATGATGTCCTGCCTCCCCTGAAGTCCCAAGGAATGGAGTTGGCCTTCCATGGACTAAGACCTCTGAAACCAGTAGCTCTCAAATAAACATTTCCTCTCCTAAAATGGTTCTGGTCAGATCATTTAGTCACAGCAGTGAAAAAGCTGACTACAACACTAATTTTATTTAATATTTCTATTCTGTTCTATTTCTAATATACATTTAAAGTAGCCCTTTCACTCATTTAATAAACAAACATCTTACAATGCACGGACATTCAAAATGTTATGTAAAAATGTACAACTAATGCAAATATAGCATTTTAAAAGAAGAACTAGTGGGGATAGTTTTAAACGCAATTCAAATATTATATGAGATGTTTTGGAAAAGATCGCTTTCTTTGAATTAAACATAAGGCTTTGATTGCAAAATATATTCTTTGCACCCTACTGGGAGCAAATGGAAAAGTTAGGCTCAATAATATGCATTCATTTTCTGTCTTATATCTGTATTTTATGTTCTTCTTTCTGATGGAAAGAGCCTCATTATTGAATCATTAATATTATTGCTTAAAGAAGACACAGACAGTTAACTAGGTGTTCTTTCATTATATTAGATTATTTCTTACCTTTTGAAGGACATCATAATTTCAGCAAATAATTAAGTTTTTTTATGTAAAATTTTACCTAACAAATTATCATGTATGTATTCAGGGATAACATCTATTTAACATATGATATTAAAGTAAACTAAATATATGGCATTTTCAAATCTTTTGTTTAAGAAAAGAGTAATATTGGTATCATTAGAGATTGTAAAAATTTGGCATTGCTTCCCAAAGTTGAATAGAAATATAGTATATCAATTCAATGACTTTGAAAGCATTCCCAATTTAAAAATTCTCTACATAAATTTGTGTCAAGTATGGTAAAGTAGGTTAGACACATACTTCATAAATAATTTTCCTTTTTTTCAAAGAGAGAGAATTTTTAATATTTATTTTTTAGTTTTCGGCAGACACAACATCTTTGTTTGTATGTGGTGCTGAGGATCGAACCCAGGCTGCACGCATGCCAGGCGATAGCGCTACCACTTGAGCCACATCCCCAGCCCTAGATATACTTTTTATTCTATCATATATAAAGAGCAGGGCTATGCTCAGTAACATGCTGTCCATAGTTTTCAGGTTTCTTAGCCAAGATCCTGGAACATCACAAAGCTTGCAAGAGAATTCATTCATTCTCCCTCTTTTCCCAAGCTTTCCTTTCTGCTCTTCTCTCCCTTGATAGAAAGTACCAGCTGGTGACTTGTCTTCTCGGCCTTATAATTGAATTCCTTGGAGAGAATGAACCACTCCATCTTTGACATCAGGAAGCTCTTTAAACCTAATGGTCACAAATTCCAAACCAAATAACCCCAGGGGTAAGCTACTTGTTATGAGGGATATAATCACTCATTTTCATCTGCCAATGGCTGGAAAGTGATTGAAATGTTACTGACCAGCTGCTGTTGACAGTTTTACTTTCAAATTTCCTATGATAGAGTCTCACCCGACTTCAGTCTTTCTGTTTCTGAGCAATTACTGCCTTAAGCTGACAAAAATTGTACTGCCTGAATATTTACAATTAAAAAATCAATGATTACTTCAGCGCAGTGACAGAATGGCTGCTACTGAATGTCACTGAATTTCTCATTAATATTAATTTGCAGTTTGTAGAGAAATGGCTTAACACCGAGTTACACAAATCAAATGCAAATATTGATTAACTGAGCCATAAATCTGTGCTCATAAAAGAAATTGCTTTTAACCATCTGTGTTTGATTTTATGGTCTGTCTTAGCATTTTCAAAATTCATCACAGTTCAGTGATAGTATGTACATTTTCTAGAAGGTTAGTTAGCAAATATTTGCCAATTTTCTGATCAGTCTAAACTTGTTTTAGGTTATCAGAAGTGACATACAATTTTCCAATGAGTTCTTTACTTATAGATTTTATAACCCTGAACCCTGATGTCAATGTTATCATCATCAGCTATGATTTACTGAGTGTTTTAAGAACCTGACACTGACCTAAGAACCTGATCTTTTTTTTTTTTTTTGTATAGGAAAACAATGCTATTAATCCCAAATTGGTAGGATACTAAACTTGAATTGTGTTCCTCAATTGCCATAATTAACTTCCACTATGGCTAAGAAACTAACACACGTCATGTTGGTATTACTAGATGATCATAGAGCCCAAAGCCCATGTGACAGCAATAACAAGAATTAACTAGCAAGCATCTCTAAAGGGATGCTTTGCACATTTCAAATAAAGTGAACGGTCTCCTTGTATAAGTGATCAGCTCATTATTTTTTTCACTAACAAATATGTATTAAATGTATAAAACATTATACTAATCGTTGCTTGGGGTAAATAGAGGAGTAACACATGATTTTAAACTCTCAAGGTGTCTTATAGCTAGGAAAATAGACAAGGCATTTATGTAGTAATAGGAATATAAATTTTGCTTTTTATTTCTTTCATATATAAATAATACCATTTCCATAGGTGGTTTGTAAAAACGAGAGAGGGTGGGAGAGAGAAAGAGTGCAAAGTTATTGCAGAGCTGTGGCTTGTCTTTGGATCCTATGTGGTTGCGTATTCCTTCAGAGAGAAAACATGTGCTTTACCCCAGGGCAGTAGAATACAAACTTTAGTATCTATCAAAATCTAGGGGGCAGAGGTTGTTGAAACACATATTTTGGGGCCCCACACATCCTTAGAATTTCTGAACACTGGATCTAGATTG